>NC_054396.1:30376402-30581402 GCF_017976425.1 Toxotes jaculatrix | reverse complement strand
TTCAGCAGGTGTAAAAGCAGCTGACAGATGAAACATGCAACCACCTGGTTTGTTTGTGTGTCTGTGTGTGTCCACTGTCTGTCCAGAAACCTGACACGGGGCTGAGTGGACAGAGTTTATAGATTGAGACAGAAATAACCAAAGAAAGCAGAGAGGGGCAGGAAGATGACGAGGAGGAGGAGGTAAAGATGGAGGAGAGCACCACAAGGGCACTGAGTGTATTTATAGTGGAACAGGAGCCTTTTTTCCTCTGATCGATGGAGAAACAGAAAAGCACATGACCCGTCCATTAATGGCAGCTTGCTGTGTGTGTGTGTGAACGAATAAATGGGTCAATGTGAAAGCAAAGAGAAAAAGTTGCAGTTGTCCACAGGAAGTTGAACCTGGAACAAACATCCAGACCACGTGTCTGGATGTGGACCAGCTGCTGCTCGGACACGTGGACAATTTGTTGGCGATCTCATGTTTGGTGTTTGAATAAACAGCAGTAGTTTGACAGGCCCGTCAGATTCCAGTGTCCTGACACGGTGCAGGCACATTGGATCCATTCGTAGGATCAGACAGATTCTCACTGTGATTAGCAGTGATAACAGGAGTCACACTAACCGCAGTAAAAGTCAAATATAAAACAGATAAAAGTAGTAACAGCAGCAGATTTAGTCGTTCAGTAAGGGCAATAAAAAGGAAAAATGTAAACATGTTATTGTTTCTGAACAAAAACTATAAATCTGTGGCTCTGAACATGGGGACGGGGCCCAGGACGGGCCCTCAGCCAAAGGTGGTGAATGACAGCCAATAGTAGTTTTTGCTTTGGTTTAGTTATTTGTGCTTTTTATTTGCCCTATTGATCTTATTTTTCACAATTGTGTGTAATCCAAGCAAATTTGTTGTTATATTTTTATTCTGTTGATAGTGTTATTTTGTTATAATGTTGTATTTATATATTATTATTGTTTCTGAACAAAAAACAACAAAAATCTTATTATAAATCGAATTATTGTGATCATCATCATGATCAACTAATTGAAAATTGAAAAAATCACAAAATCATTCAATGATGATTAAAATTCAATTAAATTATTAATTAAATTATTCAATTAAAATTTTCCATTTTTATTTAGGTTTGCATTCACTTCATAAACAGTGACGCGTTGCTCCGCCCCGTGTTGATTTCTGTATCAGCAGCACTGACCCTGTGTTTACTCGGTATGGGATCATACCAGATTTTGCAGTATTGAACACCCCTATTGGTTTCTATAATGGTCTGGCCCAGTTATCACTGGCCAATCATTAACCAATCAGAGATGGCGACCCACCTGGTTGTTAGAGGGGTGGGACTTAAAAAAGGCAGGAGCAGGCCGCGAGGACGCTAGACACAAGTGGACACGGAGACGCTGCTCGTGAGTTCATTCAAATCTGTGGAATACTGTTGTGGATCCGGTGAAGACCCGGGACTTTGTGTCCGTGTGTGACCTGATCCAACCGGACGCTGAGCCGCGTGTTGGAGCTGGTTTCAGCCCGTGCTTCAGCTAAACCACGGTACCACTGAGACCACCGCGCGCTGCACCGAGTCCGCCATTACCGCGCCGGTTTGGAGGAGAGGAGAGCGCGTGTGCGCGGAACACAGACTGCCACCGAGTTTCTGAGTGAGTATGGATCAGTGTGAGCACACTGAGGGAAACAGAGCAGGTGTATCAGCCCAGGTGTATGAGAGCAGGTGTATCAGCCTGTGAATCTCTGTGTTTCAGATGCTGCAGCGGAGGGGCCCGGGTTTTTCCACACCGTGAGGCACAGACGCCATTTTCTGCTCACGACCGCGCGCACACGCTCGCGCGCACATCCTCAGTGCGCGTGTCTCCGTCGCACCGCTCACCGTGGACAGACGGTTTGGAAACGGCTTTCTGGACTTTCTACGAAAAGTGAGTACACACAGTTCACCTCCCACGTGCTCAGGTCAGATCAGAGGTATGTGGAGACAGGCCCGTACGTCCTCAGAGTTGGACAGAGACACAGTTTTTACCCACAGAAACCTTTATGAGTTACATTAGAGTCCAGAGCTGCAGGTCAGTGCGTAGCCTGTGTCTGTCCGTCACCTGCTGCTCTGGCTCACAGGTGCAGCAGCGGCCTGGGTGAAGGTGAAGCTGAGGGCGGGGGTTCACTCTGAGTGAAGCTCGGACGGTAAAACACCGTCATCAGTTTGATCAGTTTGATTTTCCATTTTACTCACTGAGCAGGATTTAATCAATAAACAATATTTAAAGTGTGAAACGCTGCTGAGTGAAGAGAACGTGCTGCTGATCAATAAACCACCTGCAGTCAGTCTGAAGATCTTCATCTTTCAGCTGCACCACAGTCATCCTCACTCACACATCACAGTCTCCAATACGATCAATAACTGTGTGTGTGTGTGTGTGTGTGTGTGTGTGTGTGTGTGTGTGTGTGTGTGTGTGTATATATAAAGCTTCACACAGATGGATTTATATTCAGTGAACTG
Source organism: Toxotes jaculatrix (assembly GCF_017976425.1). Lineage (NCBI taxonomy): Eukaryota > Metazoa > Chordata > Actinopteri > Toxotidae > Toxotes > Toxotes jaculatrix. The sequence continues at coordinate 30,578,908 of NC_054396.1, read as the reverse complement.
ATGTCCACAGAGTGTGAGTGTTGGACAGGGTCAGTCCAAGGATGTGTCTTCACAGGTGAACTGTCTCTGACCTGCAGACTCAGACTGAGCTTCTTCCTCTTTCAGGTCCATGAACAGATCAGCATGAGAAGAACTCAACTAATTGTAAGTGAAGTTTTTATTCTGCTGCTGGGGCGTGTGTGTGTGTGTGTCTCTTGCACACACACACACACGCCCACACACACACGCATACACACAAGCATACACACACGGCCACTGTGCCGATCTGTCTCACCCTCCTTTTCTTTCTGTCTCACACACACCATGCTGTAATAATTTGTCCGCCCGACCGTTTGCCGTCTGTCACTCTCTCTCCCTCGCACACACTCTTGCACTCTAACCCTCTCTCAGCATTGTAGCGTCGATTTTGACCACGTGGGATGAAGAGGCTATACGAGGTATGAGTTTCACGTCTTTGATGCTGGGATGTCTGGCCGCCGCGCCATAACTTTTCCTCCTACAGAATTTGTTCCTGTCCATTCAACATGGCTGCTATCAGATGTCTCTCTCTCTCTATCGGTCTGTTGGTCGGGCGGTTGTTTGTTTGTTTGTTTGTTTGATTATTGTTTGCTCTGCGATTTTGACCACGTGGGATGAAGAGGCTATACGAGGTATGCGACTTTCACTTCTTTCATGCTGGGATGTCTGGCCGCCGCGCCATAACTTTTCCTCCTACAGAATTTGTTGCTGTCCATCCCTCCGACGTGGCTGCTGTCTGTGAGTCTTCAAGAGGTTTGTGGTATCCGGTGTTTGCTCGGCCACCGTGCCATCACTTTACCTTTTCTCGGCTGCTGTGCCAGTCTCTGTCCTTCTGTCTCACACTGTCTCACACTGTCTCACACTGTCTCACACACACATACACACAAACTCACACTCACACCTCTGTCTCTCTCCCTCCCTCTAATCAGCCTGCTGGGGGCTGATCAGGGGGCCCAGCATTGGGGCTGCTTAGGGCCCGTCTCTCTGTCTAATATGGTCGATTCTGGCCTCTCCCCTCCCCATCAGCTTTATTGGCAGATCAGATAAACCTAAACACCAAATTTCCAAAGCAGACAGATGATTGGCAGAATATACAGTGATATATATCAGCATTTATGTCACATGACAAAATGCTTCAAATAAAACAGATTAACTTGAACTTGTGACCATAGTTACAAGTGTGGAAGGACAAATAACACAGGCAGCTGTTAAAAAAAGAAAAGGAAACCAAACAGGCATTTTGATAATTCCTCCTTTCAGCTTTCAGGTTGGATAGTTATGGTCAGGTTAGGTTAAGAAGCTAAGGCACAAGAATGTGTGTGTCATAGGCCTACTGTATATAGAAGTGATTACTGTTGAGGTTTAAAAGGCAGAGTGTGAGCAAGGAAGCATCTACAGCCGCCATGTTGGTGTGCTGGCTATCTCTTAGGCTCTGATGGCGTTTCCTCCAAGTACGTGCTGTATTTTAGTTTAATCAGAATCTGAATGTTTGAATGAACTTTTTATTTTATGTTTGTTTATTTATTTATTTATTTATTTATACAGTCTCCACATGTGCTTCCCTGTAAATTCTTTTTATCTGTTGATTAACCTTGTTAATTCCTGGTGATAACTTCTCTAATATCATCATAACTGATTAGGACCAAGACTTTGATAATGACTTACCTGTATTTTGACTGGTCTAAATGGAATTATTGAAAGAACATTGCGATTCTGATCTGATTGTAAATGTGTTTCTGATGTTGGCATTCTCAAACAGTTATTCAGCCCATGGATGATGTTTTATCAATGCATTTAAAATCTGTTTTGGCATCTGAGATACATTTGTGATCACATTTTGTGATATTGAGTTAAATCATTGTTATCTCAGTTGCTAATTTTTCCATCAGTAAATGGTGGAGGTACACGGGCAGGTCTGATGTAGATGGATTGGTCAGCCTGTGTCCTGAGCATAGTTGCATTGCTGTCCATCATCACCAGCCAGATTTTGATAGAAGCTTTATTGTACAGGGAGGGTGAGTTGGACTTTGAGGTCAAACACTGGCTCGTCTCGCTCTGCCAGGTTTTGTTCCAAGGGGAGACAGGAGTAGAATCTTTCTGGGTTGAAGTAGCTATGGTGAGGAAAAGTTTTGCGATTCTTACGTTTTTTTGGCGTCGGCACATAGGGAGGCCTCCCGACAGGGGAATTTATCCCGCCCCTGTAAAGCGCTACGCTCAATCAATCGTGGACAAGATTCACTGCAGAATCAAGTGATGTGGGGTTATTTGGGTCAGGTTTAAGTGTAGGTGGGTTTGTACCTTTTTTTTAATTGCGTGGTGGACAGGGTAAGGGAAGGAAGCCTGGCAGAGAGATGACTCAGATAGCTCAGACTGTAAAGATGCACCCAGTTTAGGTTTATTTGCTTCATTTTCCATCTATTGGTGATGATGAACGCAGTGACCACTGTGAAAACCTAATAGATGTAAGTTTACGAGGTTGAACAGTAATGATTAATTTGCTCCTATTGAGCTACTTGAAATGAGACATTGTCATGGGCTGAATTGAAGAGAAGGTCTAAAGGAAACAGGCTTTGTCCTGACGTAGAACTGCTGATCTTTATAAACCTGAACAGCGTGACAGCCATTTCAGAAGGCAAAACTGAAAACATGTTTACAGATGGGAGAGAAACCTTTCACTATGTTTTAGAAACCATGTCAAAGACACTAGAGGAGAAGACACAGTTAGGGCCTTGTTCCAGTGCTTGAAGGGACAGAGTGAGGAAGTTTGGACAGACCAGAAATTCTGCTGAAATAATTCTGTAGCTGCTGTAGTTGGATTCTGAGTGAACTGAGGCTTTATTTTGTGGCTGAACCTGAAGTGATGGTGTTACTGTCTTTATCCATGATATTTACTTTTACATTGTTGCACACATTGCTCACAAATTGTCAGTTTTCTGTTTTTTAGCAACTTTTTTTTTATATACTTAAGTTATTTATTTTACTTTGACTTTACATATTTTTGTGTATGTTTTTTTTTATTCTTTTGTTTTCATACTTATCCTTTTTCTTAAACTTTTTGTTATTGTGAATTTGTTTAACTTTGTCACTTGGATGAAGGAAACCTTGGACTCTGTAGTGTTTGATCATTTGTGGGTTTTTTTTTTTTTATTTCTCACTTTACATTTGGACTTTTCTGTCTCTGAGCCCAAGACATGGAGCTGTCAACCTGTTGATAGGATTAGTCTGAAAACCGTGTAAAGTGCTGTAGGAGACAATAGTGTCTTCTCAGACTGTCTCCATGTATGTCAGGACATTGGACTTGCTAATTACTGCTGAGCCTCTGTAGAAGGGTTTGCAAAGATCACAAGACCACGGCAGAACATGCTGAGGAGGAGTTCCACAGGCAATACAGAACTGTAATGTGATGAAGTTCTGTCTTGATGGACTGATGGATGGATGAGTTGGGAGACTCCCAGCAGACTTTCCACCCTGCAGGGATGGATGAACTGGACTGTTCCACCACAGTCTGTGAAAGCAGCAGACACCAGAGTCAGAGGAAGTGAGAGAGCGGCAACCAAAGGTAAGATCTGAGGTCATGTTGAAGCTTTGCTTTAGTCTGTTTGCTTTTTACTTATTACTAATGATTGTTTTTCTCTGTTTGACTCACATGTCCAACCTTAAGGAAGGCTGGAAGGGGAATGCTGTGACCTGACCTGATCCACCAAGCCCTGGACACCACCTAGATCTCCGGACCTCACCTCTGAAGGACTGCTGCAGCCATATCTCACAAGTCTGCAAGCTGCTCTTCAAACTACAGGACACGACCAGGAAGTGAGTCTGCTGCATCCAGGAGGTGGATGGACTGATTTTCTGTGTAGTGAAGCTCAAGTGCTGATTAAGCACAGACTGTGACCATTTATTAACTCAGTTGTTGGAACCCAAGTTTTACAAACTCTTCACTTGTGATGTCTCAAGAGGACACGGTCTCAGCAAAGTGCAAAGGGAACAGCTGGATCTGTGATGTTGGATTTATCAAGCAGTTATTCAGCCCATGGATGATGTTTTATCAATGCATTTAAAATCTGTATTGGCATCAGATACATTTGTGATCACATTTGTTGATATCGATTAAAATCATTGTTAGCTCAGTCAGTTGCTAATTTTTCCATCAGTAAATGGTGGAGGTACATGGGCAGGTCTGATGTAGATGGATTGGGGATCCTCCAAAGTAAGAGTTGTTGTTTCATAGTATTCAGCCTGTGTCCTGAGCATAGTTCCATTGCTGTCCATCATCACCAGCCAGATTTTGATAGAAGCTTTATTGTACAGGGTGGGTGAGTTGGACTTTGAGGTCAAACACTGGCTCGTCTCACTCTGCCAGGTTTCGTTCCAAGGGGAGAGTGGAGTAGGACCTTTCTGGGTTGATGCAGGTGTGGTGAGGAAAAGTTTTGCGATTCTTACGTTTTTTTGGCGTCAGCACATAGGGAGGCCTCCTGGGGAATTTATCCCGCCCCTGTAAAGCGCTACGTACAGTCAATCGTGGACAAGATTCACTGCAGAATCAAGAGACATGGGGTTATTTGGGTCAGGTGTAAATGTAGGTGGGTTCGTACCTTTTTTTTATTGTGTGGTGGCCAGGGTAAGGGAAGGAAGCCTGGCAGAGAGACGACTCAGATAGCTCAGACTGTAAAGATGCACCCAATTTGGGTTTATTTGCTTCATTTTCCATCTATTGGTGATGATGAACGCAGTGACCACTGTGAAAACCTAATAGATGTGTCAAGTTTATCAGGTTGAACAATAATGATTCATTTGCTCCAGCTGAGCTACATGATATTGACATACTTGAAACTGAACACCTGAATCCAAACCCTGGAGAAACTGTCTGAACATGTGCTGATATCCGTGTTTTTTAAAAAGAAATGGTATCTTTTTAAATAAATAAAAAATATAGATTGAAGTCAAAGGATTTCTTTGTCCCTTTTCTCGTATGTTTCTCATTTAATTTTGTCACTTAGATGAAGAAAATCTTGTACTCTTGTTTAATTCTTTGTATTGTTTTTTATTGAAAGTAGTTATTGCTCATTCAGGCTGTTTCTGACTCTTAAAGCTGTGTTTTTACCAAGTGAGTGATTTTATGAATTTTAACTTTAGGTTCTTATGATATGGGATGTTCTGCTGTTTCCAAGGTTACCATTCTCAGTTTGCACTGTGCGCTCGGTGTTAGCTGTTGCTGTGCTCTGTCCTGATTGGTCGCTGATGCTCTGTGTCACTTCCAGTCTCTGGTCAGTCTGTGTTGAACTGCGATCAGTTTGTTCATGATGTAACTGTGATGTAATTAGAGACCCAAAGTAATTTAAATTTAAATGACACTTACACACACTGCTACTTCCATCCTTCTATCCTCCCTAACTCCTCGTAAGATCTCCTACTCATTTTTATCCATCTGTTCCTCCCTTTCCTAACCTCTCTGTGCCCCATCCCCATCTATCCATCCTTTCTGTGTCCTTCCTCTACCCTCCCTTCCTTCTTTCCTTCCTACAGTGATTTTCCATACTAGTCTCTCCCCTCTGTGAATCGGACCCTTTTCTATCTGTCCTATGCTCCCTCTCTTCCTCTCCCACCCTCTCTTTTATCATTCTTTCATTTACAAAGGTCATGAATGTACTTTGGTTTCTGCTTTACAGTAACAGCACACCGCACCACTCTCGCACTTTCCTGCAGGGGAGTTGTCTACTTTTTATTTTATTATTCTTTTTTTGATATTGTAGTATGTGTATATTCTTAGGGGGTATTGCAATATTTTTACTTTTTATTTTCATTATACTTTTTATTTTTTCACTTCATTTTATTTATTGATTTATTTTAGAAACATTTTTTCTCTTGTTCAAACCATCTCTGTGCAACATAAAAGAATTTCCCTACAGGGGATTAATAACGTTTTTCTGATTCTGATTGGCTGCACTTCATGGACACAGTGTGTGGTGCTCTAACAGGAGTGTGTCTCCACCTAGTGTCAGGAACCTGCACACACACACCCTCAGCTCACATGATTTACTCAGTGAAAATCAGAAATCAGAAAAACAATTAATTCCCGTAGGGAAATTCTTTTGTTACAAACAAACTCCCAAATGAAAATGAAGAAGAAAATTGCACAGAGAATGTGTACACCAAGTGAGAAAAATGTTTCTAAGATTAAGATATACATATATTCCAATGTCAAACAGAAAATATAAGAAAATAGAAAACATAAAGACATCTTCTTATTTGCATTTTATACATGAGGTATGTGGTTTAACTGTTTAGAAATGTATACACAGTATACATGAGTCTTTTTTTAGAGTTCTGAATTATATATCTTGATTGCGACAGGCAGGAATGATTTCCTGTGTCGCTCTGTTGTGCAGCGTGGAACAAAGTCTGTTGCTGAACGACCTTCTGTGACTGATCAGCACATGGTGGAGAGGCTGTGAAGGAGAGTCCAATATTGTTCTAACTTTGGACAACATTCTTCTCTCCAACACTGTTCAGCTTGGACTCGAGTCCATTTCAACATTTTCAGCCTGGAAAAACATCAAATCTTTTCCTATAAAAACTGAAAAAAATATTTAATCATTATTGTTATTGTATGTACAGCACAGGATGTTACTGGAGTTAATAATATTTAATTTGACTGATGTGACTTGTAAATGTTAAACAGTAAAATCACAAACAACAAAGTTTTATGATATTTTGAGGTCATACAAAAAATTCACTTTTTTTGTCAAATTTTCATGCCTTAATATACTATGACACTTTTCATGACATTTTGAGGTCATAAAAAAAATTGACTTTTTTTTGTCAAATTTTCATGCCTTAGTATACTATGACACTTTTCATGACATTTTGAGGTCATAGAAAAATTCACTTTTTTTGTCAAATTTTCATGCCTTAGTATACTATGACACTTTTCATGACATTTTGAGGTCATAGAAAAAATTGACTTTTTTTGTCAAATTTTCATGCCTTAGTATACTATGACACTTTTCATGACATTTTGAGGTCATAGAAAAAATTGACTTTTTTTGTCAAATTTTCATGCCTTAGTATACTATGACACTTTTCATGACATTTTGAGGTCATAAAAAAATTGACTTTTTTTGTCAAATTTTCATGCCATACGGCCGTATGATGTGTTTTATGACATTTTGAGGTCATAAAAAAAATTGACTTTTTTTGTCAAATTTTCATGCCTTAGTATACTATGACACTTTTCATGACATTTTGAGGTCATAGAAAAAATTGACTTTTTTTGTCAAATTTTCATGCCTTAGTATACTATGACACTTTTCATGACATTTTGAGGTCATAAAAAAAATTGACTTTTTTTGTCAAATTTTCATGCCTTAGTATACTATGACACTTTTCATGACATTTTGAGGTCATAAAAAAAATTGACTTTTTTTGTCAAATTTTCATGCCTTAGTATACTATGACACTTTTCATGACATTTTGAGGTCATAGAAAAAATTGACTTTTTTTGTCAAATTTTCATGCCTTAGTATACTATGACACTTTTCATGACATTTTGAGGTCATAGAAAAAATTGACTTTTTTTGTCAAATTTTCATGCCATACGGCCGTATGATGTGTTTTATGACATTTTGAGGTCATAGAAAAAATGGACTTTTTTGGTCAAATTTTCATGCCTTAGTATACTATGACACTTTTCATGACATTTTGAGGTCATAAAAAAATTGACTTTTTTTGTCAAATTTTCATGCCTTAGTATACTATGACACTTTTCATGACATTTTGAGGTCATAAAAAAAATTGACTTTTTTTGTCAAATTTTCATGCCTTAGTATACTATGACACTTTTCATGAAATTTTGAGGTCATAAAAAAAATTCACTTTTTTTGTCAAATTTTCATGCCATACGGCCGTATGATGTGTTTTATGACATTTTGAGGTCATAGAAAAAATTGACTTTTTTTGTCAAATTTTCATGCCTTAGTATACTATGACACTTTTCATGACATTTTGAGGTCATAAAAAAAATTGACTTTTTTTGTCAAATTTTCATGCCTTAGTATACTATGACACTTTTCATGACATTTTGAGGTCATAGAAAAAATTGACTTTTTTTGTCAAATTTTCATGCCTTAGTATACTATGACACTTTTCATGAAATTTTGAGGTCATAAAAAAAATTCACTTTTTTTGTCAAATTTTCATGCCATACGGCCGTATGATGTGTTTTATGACATTTTGAGGTCATAGAAAAAATTGACTTTTTTTGTCAAATTTTCATGCCTTAGTATACTATGACACTTTTCATGACATTTTGAGGTCATAAAAAAAATTGACTTTTTTTGTCAAATTTTCATGCCATACGGCCGTATGATGTGTTTTATGACATTTTGAGGTCATAGAAAAAATGGACTTTTTTGGTCAAATTTTCATGCCTTAGTATACTATGACACTTTTCATGACATTTTGAGGTCATAAAAAAAATTGACTTTTTTTGTCAAATTTTCATGCCTTAGTATACTATGACACTTTTCATGACATTTTGAGGTCATAAAAAAAATTGACTTTTTTTGTCAAATTTTCATGCCTTAGTATACTATGACACTTTTCATGAAATTTTGAGGTCATAAAAAAAATTCACTTTTTTTGTCAAATTTTCATGCCATACGGCCGTATGATGTGTTTTATGACATTTTGAGGTCATAGAAAAAATGGACTTTTTTTGTCAAATTTTCATGCCTTAGTATACTATGACACTTTTCATGACATTTTGAGGTCATAAAAAAAATTGACTTTTTTTGTCAAATTTTCATGCCTTAGTATACTATGACACTTTTCATGACATTTTGAGGTCATAGAAAAAATTGACTTTTTTTGTCAAATTTTCATGCCTTAGTATACTATGACACTTTTCATGAAATTTTGAGGTCATAAAAAAAATTCACTTTTTTTGTCAAATTTTCATGCCATACGGCCGTATGATGTGTTTTATGACATTTTGAGGTCATAGAAAAAATTGACTTTTTTTGTCAAATTTTCATGCCTTAGTATACTATGACACTTTTCATGACATTTTGAGGTCATAAAAAAAATTGACTTTTTTTGTCAAATTTTCATGCCTTAGTATACTATGACACTTTTCATGACATTTTGAGGTCATAGAAAAAATTCACTTTTTTTGTCAAATTTTAATGCCATACGGCCGTATGATGTGTTTTATGACATTTTGAGGTCATAGAAAAAATGGACTTTTTTTGTCAAATTTTCATGCCTTAGTATACTATGACACTTTTCATGACATTTTGAGGTCATAAAAAAAATTGACTTTTTTTGTCAAATTTTCATGCCTTAGTATACTATGACACTTTTCATGACATTTTGAGGTCATAGAAAAAATTGACTTTTTTTGTCAAATTTTCATGCCTTAGTATACTATGACACTTTTCATGACATTTTGAGGTCATAGAAAAAATTGACTTTTTTTGTCAAATTTTCATGCCTTAGTATACTATGACACTTTTCATGACATTTTGAGGTCATAGAAAAAATTGACTTTTTTTGTCAAATTTTCATGCCATACGGCCGTATGATGTGTTTTATGACATTTTGAGGTCATAGAAAAAATTGACTTTTTTGGTCAAATTTTCATGCCTTAGTATACTATGACACTTTTCATGACATTTTGAGGTCATAAAAAAAATTGACTTTTTTTGTCAAATTTTCATGCCTTAGTATACTATGACACTTTTCATGACATTTTGAGGTCATAAAAAAAATTGACTTTTTTTGTCAAATTTTCATGCCTTAGTATACTATGACACTTTTCATGAAATTTTGAGGTCATAAAAAAAATTCACTTTTTTTGTCAAATTTTCATGCCATACGGCCGTATGATGTGTTTTATGACATTTTGAGGTCATAGAAAAAATGGACTTTTTTTGTCAAATTTTCATGCCTTAGTATACTATGACACTTTTCATGACATTTTGAGGTCATAAAAAAAATTGACTTTTTTTGTCAAATTTTCATGCCTTAGTATACTATGACACTTTTCATGACATTTTGAGGTCATAGAAAAAATTGACTTTTTTTGTCAAATTTTCATGCCTTAGTATACTATGACACTTTTCATGAAATTTTGAGGTCATAAAAAAAATTCACTTTTTTTGTCAAATTTTCATGCCATATGGCCGTATGATGTGTTTTATGACATTTTGAGGTCATAGAAAAAATGGACTTTTTTTGTCAAATTTTCATGCCTTAGTATACTATGACACTTTTCATGACATTTTGAGGTCATAAAAAAAATTGACTTTTTTTGTCAAATTTTCATGCCTTAGTATACTATGACACTTTTCATGACATTTTGAGGTCATAGAAAAAATTGACTTTTTTTGTCAAATTTTCATGCCTTAGTATACTATGACACTTTTCATGAAATTTTGAGGTCATAAAAAAAATTCACTTTTTTTGTCAAATTTTCATGCCATACGGCCGTATGATGTGTTTTATGACATTTTGAGGTCATAGAAAAAATTGACTTTTTTTGTCAAATTTTCATGCCTTAGTATACTATGACACTTTTCATGACATTTTGAGGTCATAAAAAAAATTGACTTTTTTTGTCAAATTTTCATGCCTTAGTATACTATGACACTTTTCATGACATTTTGAGGTCATAGAAAAAATTCACTTTTTTTGTCAAATTTTAATGCCATACGGCCGTATGATGTGTTTTATGACATTTTGAGGTCATAGAAAAAATGGACTTTTTTTGTCAAATTTTCATGCCTTAGTATACTATGACACTTTTCATGACATTTTGAGGTCATAAAAAAAATTGACTTTTTTTGTCAAATTTTCATGCCTTAGTATACTATGACACTTTTCATGACATTTTGAGGTCATAGAAAAAATTGACTTTTTTTGTCAAATTTTCATGCCTTAGTATACTATGACACTTTTCATGACATTTTGAGGTCATAGAAAAAATTGACTTTTTTTGTCAAATTTTCATGCCTTAGTATACTATGACACTTTTCATGACATTTTGAGGTCATTAAAAAAATTGACTTTTTTTGTCAAATTTTCATGCCTTAGTATACTATGACACTTTTCATGACATTTTGAGGTCATAAAAAAAATTGACTTTTTTTGTCAAATTTTCATGCCTTAGTATACTATGACACTTTTCATGACATTTTGAGGTCATAGAAAAAATTGACTTTTTTTGTCAAATTTTCATGCCATAGTATACTATGACACTTTTCATGACATTTTGAGGTCATAAAAAAATTCACTTTTTTGTCAAATTTTCATGCCATACGGCCGTATGATGTGTTTTATGACATTTTGAGGTCATAGAAAAAATTGACTTTTTTTGTCAAATTTTCATGCCTTAGTATACTATGACACTTTTCATGACATTTTGAGGTCATAGAAAAAATTCACTTTTTTTTGTCAAATTTTCATGCCTTAATATACTATGACACTTTTCATGACATTTTGAGGTCATAAAAAAAATTGACTTTTTTTGTCAAATTCTCATGCCTTAGTATACTATGACACTTTTCATGAAATTTTGAGGTCATAAAAAAAATTCACTTTTTTTGTCAAATTTTCATGCCATACGGCCGTATGATGTGTTTTATGACATTTTGAGGTCATAAAAAAAATTGACTTTTTTTGTCAAATTTTCATGCCTTAGTATACTATGACACTTTTCATGACATTTTGAGGTCATAAAAAAAATTGACTTTTTTTGTCAAATTTTCATGCCTTAGTATACTATGACACTTTTCATGACATTTTGAGGTCATAGAAAAAATTGACTTTTTTTGTCAAATTTTCATGCCTTAGTATACTATGACACTTTTCATGACATTTTGAGGTCATAGAAAAAATTGACTTTTTTTGTCAAATTTTCATGCCATACGGCCGTATGATGTGTTTTATGACATTTTAAGGTCATAGAAAAAATTGACTTTTTTTGTCAAATTTTCATGCCTTAGTATACTATGACACTTTTCATGACATTTTGAGGTCATAGAAAAAATTGACTTTTTTTGTCAAATTTTCATGCCTTAGTATACTATGACACTTTTCATGACATTTTGAGGTCATAAAAAAAATTGACTTTTTTTGTCAAATTTTCATGCCTTAGTATACTATGACACTTTTCATGACATTTTGAGGTCATAGAAAAAATTGACTTTTTTTGTCAAATTTTCATGCCTTAGTATACTATGACACTTTTCATGACATTTTGAGGTCATAGAAAAAATTGACTTTTTTTGTCAAATTTTCATGCCATACGGCCGTATGATGTGTTTTATGACATTTTGAGGTCATAGAAAAAATGGACTTTTTTGGTCAAATTTTCATGCCTTAGTATACTATGACACTTTTCATGACATTTTGAGGTCATAAAAAAAATTGACTTTTTTTGTCAAATTTTCATGCCTTAGTATACTATGACACTTTTCATGACATTTTGAGGTCATAAAAAAAATTGACTTTTTTTGTCAAATTTTCATGCCTTAGTATACTATGACACTTTTCATGAAATTTTGAGGTCATAAAAAAAATTCACTTTTTTTGTCAAATTTTCATGCCATACGGCCGTATGATGTGTTTTATGACATTTTGAGGTCATAGAAAAAATGGACTTTTTTTGTCAAATTTTCATGCCTTAGTATACTATGACACTTTTCATGACATTTTGAGGTCATAAAAAAAATTGACTTTTTTTGTCAAATTTTCATGCCTTAGTATACTATGACACTTTTCATGACATTTTGAGGTCATAGAAAAAATTGACTTTTTTTGTCAAATTTTCATGCCTTAGTATACTATGACACTTTTCATGAAATTTTGAGGTCATAAAAAAAATTCACTTTTTTTGTCAAATTTTCATGCCATACGGCCGTATGATGTGTTTTATGACATTTTGAGGTCATAGAAAAAATTGACTTTTTTTGTCAAATTTTCATGCCTTAGTATACTATGACACTTTTCATGACATTTTGAGGTCATAAAAAAAATTGACTTTTTTTGTCAAATTTTCATGCCTTAGTATACTATGACACTTTTCATGACATTTTGAGGTCATAGAAAAAATTCACTTTTTTTGTCAAATTTTAATGCCATACGGCCGTATGATGTGTTTTATGACATTTTGAGGTCATAGAAAAAATGGACTTTTTTTGTCAAATTTTCATGCCTTAGTATACTATGACACTTTTCATGACATTTTGAGGTCATAAAAAAAATTGACTTTTTTTGTCAAATTTTCATGCCTTAGTATACTATGACACTTTTCATGACATTTTGAGGTCATAGAAAAAATTGACTTTTTTTGTCAAATTTTCATGCCTTAGTATACTATGACACTTTTCATGACATTTTGAGGTCATAGAAAAAATTGACTTTTTTTGTCAAATTTTCATGCCTTAGTATACTATGACACTTTTCATGACATTTTGAGGTCATAGAAAAAATTGACTTTTTTTGTCAAATTTTCATGCCATACGGCCGTATGATGTGTTTTATGACATTTTGAGGTCATAGAAAAAATTGACTTTTTTGGTCAAATTTTCATGCCTTAGTATACTATGACACTTTTCATGACATTTTGAGGTCATAGAAAAAATTGACTTTTTTTGTCAAATTTTCATGCCTTAGTATACTATGACACTTTTCATGACATTTTGAGGTCATAGAAAAAATTGACTTTTTTTGTCAAATTTTCATGCCTTAGTATACTATGACACTTTTCATGACATTTTGAGGTCATTAAAAAAATTGACTTTTTTTGTCAAATTTTCATGCCTTAGTATACTATGACACTTTTCATGACATTTTGAGGTCATAAAAAAAATTGACTTTTTTTGTCAAATTTTCATGCCTTAGTATACTATGACACTTTTCATGACATTTTGAGGTCATAGAAAAAATTGACTTTTTTTGTCAAATTTTCATGCCATAGTATACTATGACACTTTTCATGACATTTTGAGGTCATAAAAAAATTCACTTTTTTGTCAAATTTTCATGCCATACGGCCGTATGATGTGTTTTATGACATTTTGAGGTCATAGAAAAAATTGACTTTTTTTGTCAAATTTTCATGCCTTAGTATACTATGACACTTTTCATGACATTTTGAGGTCATAGAAAAAATTCACTTTTTTTTGTCAAATTTTCATGCCTTAATATACTATGACACTTTTCATGACATTTTGAGGTCATAAAAAAAATTGACTTTTTTTGTCAAATTCTCATGCCTTAGTATACTATGACACTTTTCATGAAATTTTGAGGTCATAAAAAAAATTCACTTTTTTTGTCAAATTTTCATGCCATACGGCCGTATGATGTGTTTTATGACATTTTGAGGTCATAAAAAAAATTGACTTTTTTTGTCAAATTTTCATGCCTTAGTATACTATGACACTTTTCATGACATTTTGAGGTCATAAAAAAAATTGACTTTTTTTGTCAAATTTTCATGCCTTAGTATACTATGACACTTTTCATGACATTTTGAGGTCATAGAAAAAAATTACTTTTTTTGTCAAATTTTCATGCCTTAGTATACTATGACACTTTTCATGACATTTTGAGGTCATAGAAAAAATTGACTTTTTTTGTCAAATTTTCATGCCATACGGCCGTATGATGTGTTTTATGACATTTTAAGGTCATAGAAAAAATTGACTTTTTTTGTCAAATTTTCATGCCTTAGTATACTATGACACTTTTCATGACATTTTGAGGTCATAGAAAAAATTGACTTTTTTTGTCAAATTTTCATGCCTTAGTATACTATGACACTTTTCATGACATTTTGAGGTCATAAAAAAAATTGACTTTTTTTGTCAAATTTTCATGCCTTAGTATACTATGACACTTTTCATGACATTTTGAGGTCATAGAAAAAATTGACTTTTTTTGTCAAATTTTCATGCCTTAGTATACTATGACACTTTTCATGACATTTTGAGGTCATAGAAAAAATTGACTTTTTTTGTCAAATTTTCATGCCATACGGCCGTATGATGTGTTTTATGACATTTTGAGGTCATAGAAAAAATGGACTTTTTTGGTCAAATTTTCATGCCTTAGTATACTATGACACTTTTCATGACATTTTGAGGTCATAAAAAAAATTGACTTTTTTTGTCAAATTTTCATGCCATACGGCCGTATGATGTGTTTTATGACATTTTGAGGTCATAGAAAAAATTGACTTTTTTTGTCAAATTTTCATGCCTTAGTATACTATGACACTTTTCATGACATTTTGAGGTCATAGAAAAAATTGACTTTTTTTGTCAAATTTTCATGCCTTAGTATACTATGACACTTTTCATGACATTTTGAGGTCATAAAAAAATTGACTTTTTTTGTCAAATTTTCATGCCATACGGCCGTATGATGTGTTTTATGACATTTTGAGGTCATAAAAAAAATTGACTTTTTTTGTCAAATTTTCATGCCTTAGTATACTATGACACTTTTCATGACATTTTGAGGTCATAGAAAAAATTGACTTTTTTTGTCAAATTTTCATGCCTTAGTATACTATGACACTTTTCATGACATTTTGAGGTCATAAAAAAAATTGACTTTTTTTGTCAAATTTTCATGCCTTAGTATACTATGACACTTTTCATGACATTTTGAGGTCATAAAAAAAATTGACTTTTTTTGTCAAATTTTCATGCCTTAGTATACTATGACACTTTTCATGACATTTTGAGGTCATAGAAAAAATTGACTTTTTTTGTCAAATTTTCATGCCTTAGTATACTATGACACTTTTCATGACATTTTGAGGTCATAGAAAAAATTGACTTTTTTTGTCAAATTTTCATGCCATACGGCCGTATGATGTGTTTTATGACATTTTGAGGTCATAGAAAAAATGGACTTTTTTGGTCAAATTTTCATGCCTTAGTATACTATGACACTTTTCATGACATTTTGAGGTCATAAAAAAATTGACTTTTTTTGTCAAATTTTCATGCCTTAGTATACTATGACACTTTTCATGACATTTTGAGGTCATAAAAAAAATTGACTTTTTTTGTCAAATTTTCATGCCTTAGTATACTATGACACTTTTCATGAAATTTTGAGGTCATAAAAAAAATTCACTTTTTTTGTCAAATTTTCATGCCATACGGCCGTATGATGTGTTTTATGACATTTTGAGGTCATAGAAAAAAATTGACTTTTTTTGTCAAATTTTCATGCCTTAGTATACTATGACACTTTTCATGACATTTTGAGGTCATAAAAAAAATTGACTTTTTTTGTCAAATTTTCATGCCTTAGTATACTATGACACTTTTCATGACATTTTGAGGTCATAGAAAAAATTGACTTTTTTTGTCAAATTTTCATGCCTTAGTATACTATGACACTTTTCATGAAATTTTGAGGTCATAAAAAAAATTCACTTTTTTTGTCAAATTTTCATGCCATACGGCCGTATGATGTGTTTTATGACATTTTGAGGTCATAGAAAAAATTGACTTTTTTTGTCAAATTTTCATGCCTTAGTATACTATGACACTTTTCATGACATTTTGAGGTCATAAAAAAAATTGACTTTTTTTGTCAAATTTTCATGCCATACGGCCGTATGATGTGTTTTATGACATTTTGAGGTCATAGAAAAAAATGGACTTTTTTGGTCAAATTTTCATGCCTTAGTATACTATGACACTTTTCATGACATTTTGAGGTCATAAAAAAAATTGACTTTTTTTGTCAAATTTTCATGCCTTAGTATACTATGACACTTTTCATGACATTTTGAGGTCATAAAAAAAATTGACTTTTTTTGTCAAATTTTCATGCCTTAGTATACTATGACACTTTTCATGAAATTTTGAGGTCATAAAAAAAATTCACTTTTTTTTGTCAAATTTTCATGCCATACGGCCGTATGATGTGTTTTATGACATTTTGAGGTCATAGAAAAAATGGACTTTTTTTGTCAAATTTTCATGCCTTAGTATACTATGACACTTTTCATGACATTTTGAGGTCATAAAAAAAATTGACTTTTTTTGTCAAATTTTCATGCCTTAGTATACTATGACACTTTTCATGACATTTTGAGGTCATAGAAAAAATTGACTTTTTTTGTCAAATTTTCATGCCTTAGTATACTATGACACTTTTCATGAAATTTTGAGGTCATAAAAAAAATTCACTTTTTTTGTCAAATTTTCATGCCATATGGCCGTATGATGTGTTTTATGACATTTTGAGGTCATAGAAAAAATGGACTTTTTTTGTCAAATTTTCATGCCTTAGTATACTATGACACTTTTCATGACATTTTGAGGTCATAAAAAAAATTGACTTTTTTTGTCAAATTTTCATGCCTTAGTATACTATGACACTTTTCATGACATTTTGAGGTCATAGAAAAAATTCACTTTTTTTGTCAAATTTTCATGCCTTAGTATACTATGACACTTTTCATGAAATTTTGAGGGTCATAAAAAAAATTCACTTTTTTTGTCAAATTTTCATGCCATACCGGGCCGTATGATGTGTTTTATGACATTTTGAGGTCATAGAAAAAATTGACTTTTTTTGTCAAATTTCATGCCTTAGTATACTATGACACTTTTCATGACATTTTGAGGTCATAAAAAAAATTGACTTTTTTTGTCAAATTTTCATGCCTTAGTATACTATGACACTTTTCATGACATTTTGAGGTCATAGAAAAAATTCACTTTTTTTGTCAAATTTTAATGCCATATACGGCCGTATGATGTGTTTTATGACATTTTGAGGTCATAGAAAAAATGGACTTTTTTTGTCAAATTTTCATGCCTTAGTATACTATGACACTTTTCATGACATTTTGAGGTCATAAAAAAAATTGACTTTTTTTTGTCAAATTTTCATGCCTTAGTATACTATGACACTTTTCATGACATTTTGAGGTCATAGAAAAAATTGACTTTTTTTGTCAAATTTTCATGCCTTAGTATACTATGACACTTTTCATGACATTTTGAGGTCATAGAAAAAATTGACTTTTTTTGTCAAATTTTCATGCCTTAGTATACTATGACACTTTTCATGACATTTTGAGGTCATTGAAAAAAATTGACTTTTTTTTGTCAAATTTTCATGCCTTAGTATACTATGACACTTTTCATGACATTTTGAGGTCATAAAAAAAATTGACTTTTTTTGTCAAATTTTCATGCCTTAGTATACTATGACACTTTTCATGACATTTTGAGGTCATAGAAAAAATTGACTTTTTTTGTCAAATTTTCATGCCATAGTATACTATGACACTTTTCATGACATTTTGAGGTCATAAAAAAATTCACTTTTTTGTCAAATTTTCATGCCATACGGCCGTATGATGTGTTTTATGACATTTTGAGGTCATAGAAAAAATTGACTTTTTTTGTCAAATTTTCATGCCTTAGTATACTATGACACTTTTCATGACATTTTGAGGTCATAGAAAAAATTCACTTTTTTTTGTCAAATTTTCATGCCTTAATATACTATGACACTTTTCATGACATTTTGAGGTCATAAAAAAAAATTGACTTTTTTTGTCAAATTCTCATGCCTTAGTATACTATGACACTTTTCATGAAAATTTTGAGGTCATAAAAAAAATTCACTTTTTTTGTCAAATTTTCATGCCATACGGCCGTATGATGTGTTTTATGACATTTTGAGGTCATAAAAAAAATTGACTTTTTTTGTCAAATTTTCATGCCTTAGTATACTATGACACTTTTTCATGACAATTTTGAGGTCATAAAAAAAATTGACTTTTTTTGTCAAATTTTCATGCCTTAGTATACTATGACACTTTTCATGACATTTTGAGGTCATAGAAAAAATTGACTTTTTTTGTCAAATTTTCATGCCTTAGTATACTATGACACTTTTCATGACATTTTGAGGTCATAGAAAAAATTGACTTTTTTTGTCAAATTTTCATGCCTTAGTATACTATGACACTTTTCATGAAATTTTGAGGTCATAAAAAAAAATTGACTTTTTTTGTCAAATTTTCATGCCATAGTATACTATGACACTTTTCATGACATTTTGAGGTCATAAAAAAATTCACTTTTTTGTCAAATTTTCATGCCATATACGGCCGTATGATGTGTTTTATGACATTTTGAGGTCATAGAAAAAATTGACTTTTTTTGTCAAATTTTCATGCCTTAGTATACTATGACACTTTTCATGACATTTTGAGGTCATAGAAAAAATTCACTTTTTTTTGTCAAATTTTCATGCCTTAATATACTATGACACTTTTCATGACATTTTGAGGTCATAAAAAAAATTGACTTTTTTTGTCAAATTCTCATGCCTTAGTATACTATGACACTTTTCATGAAATTTTGAGGTCATAAAAAAAATTCACTTTTTTTGTCAAATTTTCATGCCATACGGCCGTATGATGTGTTTTATGACATTTTGAGGTCATAAAAAAAATTGACTTTTTTTGTCAAATTTTCATGCCTTAGTATACTATGACACTTTTCATGACATTTTGAGGTCATAAAAAAAATTGACTTTTTTTGTCAAATTTTCATGCCTTAGTATACTATGACACTTTTCATGACATTTTGAGGTCATAGAAAAAATTGACTTTTTTTGTCAAATTTTCATGCCTTAGTATACTATGACACTTTTCATGACATTTTGAGGTCATAGAAAAAATTGACTTTTTTTGTCAAATTTTCATGCCATACGGCCGTATGATGTGTTTTATGACATTTTAAGGTCATAGAAAAAATTGACTTTTTTTTGTCAAATTTTCATGCCTTAGTATACTATGACACTTTTCATGACATTTTGAGGTCATAGAAAAAATTGACTTTTTTTGTCAAATTTTCATGCCTTAGTATACTATGACACTTTTCATGACATTTTGAGGTCATAAAAAAAATTGACTTTTTTTGTCAAATTTTCATGCCTTAGTATACTATGACACTTTTCATGACATTTTGAGGTCATAGAAAAAATTGACTTTTTTTGTCAAATTTTCATGCCTTAGTATACTATGACACTTTTCATGACATTTTGAGGTCATAGAAAAAATTGACTTTTTTTGTCAAATTTTCATGCCATACGGCCGTATGATGTGTTTTATGACATTTTGAGGTCATAGAAAAAATGGACTTTTTTGGTCAAATTTTCATGCCTTAGTATACTATGACACTTTTCATGACATTTTGAGGTCATAAAAAAAATTGACTTTTTTTGTCAAATTTTCATGCCATACGGCCGTATGATGTGTTTTATGACATTTTGAGGTCATAGAAAAAATTGACTTTTTTTGTCAAATTTTCATGCCTTAGTATACTATGACACTTTTCATGACATTTTGAGGTCATAAAAAAAGTTGACTTTTTTTGTCAAATTCTCATGCCTTAGTATACTATGACACTTTTCATGACATTTTGAGGTCATAAAAAAAATTGACTTTTTTTGTCAAATTTTCATGCCTTAGTATACTATGACACTTTTCATGACATTTTGAGGTCATAAAAAAAATTGACTTTTTTTGTCAAATTTTCATGCCATACGGCCGTATGATGTTTTATGACATTTTGAGGTCATAGAAAAAATGGACTTTTTTGGTCAAATTTTCATGCCTTAGTATACTATGACACTTTTCATGACATTTTGAGGTCATAAAAAAAATTGACTTTTTTTGTCAAATTTTCATGCCTTAGTATACTATGACACTTTTCATGACATTTTGAGGTCATAAAAAAAATTGACTTTTTTTGTCAAATTTTCATGCCTTAGTATACTATGACACTTTTCATGACATTTTGAGGTCATAAAAAAAATTGACTTTTTTTGTCAAATTTTCATGCCTTAGTATACTATGACACTTTTCATGACATTTTGAGGTCATAAAAAAAATTCACTTTTTTTGTCAAATTTTCATGCCTTAGTATACTATGACACTTTTCATGACATTTTGAGGTCATAAAAAAAATTGACTTTTTTTGTCAAATTTTCACGCCATACGGCCGTATGATGTTTTATGACATTTTGAGGTCATAGAAAAAATTGACTTTTTTTGTCAAATTTTCATGCCTTAGTATACTATGACACTTTTCATGACATTTTGAGGTCATAAAAAAAATGGACTTTTTTTGTCAAATTTTCATGCCTTAGTATACTATGACACTTTTCATGACATTTTGAGGTCATAAAAAAAATTGACTTTTTTTGTCAAATTTTCATGCCTTAGTATACTATGACACTTTTCATGACATTTTGAGGTCATAGAAAAAATTGACTTTTTTTGTCAAATTTTCATGCCTTAATATACTATGACACTTTTCATGACATTTTGAGGTCATAAAAAAAATTGACTTTTTTTGTCAAATTTTCATGCCTTAGTATACTATGACACTTTTCATGACATTTTGAGGTCATAAAAAAATTGACTTTTTTTGTCAAATTTTCATGCCTTAGTATACTATGACACTTTTCATGACATTTTGAGGTCATAAAAAAAATTGACTTTTTTTGTCAAATTTTCATGCCTTAGTATACTATGACACTTTTCATGACATTTTGAGGTCATAAAAAAAATTGACTTTTTTTGTCAAATTTTCATGCCTTAGTATACTATGACACTTTTCATGACATTTTGAGGTCATAAAAAAAATTGACTTTTTTTGTCAAATTTTCATGCCTTAATATACTATGACACTTTTCATGACATTTTGAGGTCATAAAAAAAATTGACTTTTTTTGTCAAATTTTCATGCCTTAGTATACTATGACACTTTTCATGACATTTTGAGGTCATAAAAAAAGTTGACTTTTTTTGTCAAATTCTCATGCCTTAGTATACTATGACACTTTTCATGACATTTTGAGGTCATAAAAAAAATTGACTTTTTTTGTCAAATTCTCATGCCTTAGTATACTATGACACTTTTCATGACATTTTGAGGTCATAAAAAAAATTGACTTTTTTTGTCAAATTTTCATGCCATACGGCCGTATGATGTTTTATGACATTTTGAGGTCATAGAAAAAATTGACTTTTTTTGTCAAATTTTCATGCCTTAGTATACTATGACACTTTTCATGACATTTTGAGGTCATAAAAAAAATTGACTTTTTTTGTCAAATTTTCATGCCTTAGTATACTATGACACTTTTCATGACATTTTGAGGTCATAAAAAAAATTCACTTTTTTTGTCAAATTTTCATGCCTTAGTATACTATGACACTTTTCATGACATTTTGAGGTCATAAAAAAAATTGACTTTTTTTGTCAAATTTTCATGCCATACGGCCGTATGATGTTTTATGACATTTTGAGGTCATAGAAAAAATTGACTTTTTTTGTCAAATTTTCATGCCTTAGTATACTATGACACTTTTCATGACATTTTGAGGTCATAAAAAAAATTGACTTTTTTTGTCAAATTTTCATGCCTTAGTATACTATGACACTTTTCATGACATTTTGAGGTCATAAAAAAAATTGACTTTTTTTGTCAAATTTTCATGCCTTAGTATACTATGACACTTTTCATGACATTTTGAGGTCATAGAAAAAATTGACTTTTTTTGTCAAATTTTCATGCCTTAATATACTATGACACTTTTCATGACATTTTGAGGTCATAAAAAAAATTGACTTTTTTTGTCAAATTTTCATGCCTTAGTATACTATGACACTTTTCATGACATTTTGAGGTCATAAAAAAAGTTGACTTTTTTTGTCAAATTCTCATGCCTTAGTATACTATGACACTTTTCATGACATTTTGAGGTCATAAAAAAAATTGACTTTTTTTGTCAAATTCTCATGCCTTAGTATACTATGACACTTTTCATGACATTTTGAGGTCATAAAAAAAATTGACTTTTTTTGTCAAATTTTCATGCCTTAGTATACTATGACACTTTTCATGACATTTTGAGGTCATTAAAAAATTGACTTTTTTTGTCAAATTTTCATGCCTTAGTATACTATGACACTTTTCATGACATTTTGAGGTCATAAAAAAAATTGACTTTTTTTGTCAAATTTTCATGCCTTAGTATACTATGACACTTTTCATGACATTTTGAGGTCATAAAAAAAATGGACTTTTTTTGTCAAATTTTCATGCCTTAGTATACTATGACACTTTTCATGACATTTTGAGGTCATAAAAAAAATTGACTTTTTTTGTCAAATTTTCATGCCTTAGTATACTATGACACTTTTCATGACATTTTGAGGTCATAGAAAAAATTGACTTTTTTTGTCAAATTTTCATGCCTTAGTATACTATGACACTTTTCATGAGAGGTCATAAAAAAAGTTGACTTTTTTTGTCAAATTTTCATGCCATACGGCCGTATGATGTGTTTTATGACATTTTGAGGTCATAGAAAAAATTGACTTTTTTTGTCAAATTTTCATGCCTTAGTATACTATGACACTTTTCATGACATTTTGAGGTCATAAAAAAAATTGACTTTTTTTGTCAAATTTTCATGCCTTAGTATACTATGACACTTTTCATGACATTTTGAGGTCATAGAAAAAATTCACTTTTTTTGTCAAATTTTAATGCCATACGGCCGTATGATGTGTTTTATGACATTTTGAGGTCATAGAAAAAATGGACTTTTTTTGTCAAATTTTCATGCCTTAGTATACTATGACACTTTTCATGACATTTTGAGGTCATAAAAAAAATTGACTTTTTTTGTCAAATTTTCATGCCTTAGTATACTATGACACTTTTCATGACATTTTGAGGTCATAGAAAAAATTGACTTTTTTTGTCAAATTTTCATGCCTTAGTATACTATGACACTTTTCATGACATTTTGAGGTCATAGAAAAAATTGACTTTTTTTGTCAAATTTTCATGCCTTAGTATACTATGACACTTTTCATGACATTTTGAGGTCATAAAAAAAATTGACTTTTTTTGTCAAATTTTCATGCCTTAGTATACTATGACACTTTTCATGACATTTTGAGGTCATAAAAAAAATTGACTTTTTTTGTCAAATTTTCATGCCTTAGTATACTATGACACTTTTCATGACATTTTGAGGTCATAGAAAAAATTGACTTTTTTTGTCAAATTTTCATGCCATAGTATACTATGACACTTTTCATGACATTTTGAGGTCATAAAAAAATTCACTTTTTTGTCAAATTTTCATGCCATACGGCCGTATGATGTGTTTTATGACATTTTGAGGTCATAGAAAAAATTGACTTTTTTTGTCAAATTTTCATGCCTTAGTATACTATGACACTTTTCATGACATTTTGAGGTCATAAAAAAAATTGACTTTTTTTGTCAAATTTTCATGCCTTAGTATACTATGACACTTTTCATGACATTTTGAGGTCATAAAAAAAATTGACTTTTTTTGTCAAATTTTCATGCCTTAGTATACTATGACACTTTTCATGACATTTTGAGGTCATAAAAAAAATTGACTTTTTTTGTCAAATTTTCATGCCTTAATATACTATGACACTTTTCATGACATTTTGAGGTCATAAAAAAAATTGACTTTTTTTGTCAAATTTTCATGCCTTAGTATACTATGACACTTTTCATGACATTTTGAGGTCATAAAAAAAGTTGACTTTTTTTGTCAAATTCTCATGCCTTAGTATACTATGACACTTTTCATGACATTTTGAGGTCATAAAAAAAATTGACTTTTTTTGTCAAATTCTCATGCCTTAGTATACTATGACACTTTTCATGACATTTTGAGGTCATAAAAAAATTGACTTTTTTTGTCAAATTTTCATGCCTTAGTATACTATGACACTTTTCATGACATTTTGAGGTCATAAAAAAAATTGACTTTTTTTGTCAAATTTTCATGCCTTAGTATACTATGACACTTTTCATGACATTTTGAGGTCATAAAAAAAATTGACTTTTTTTGTCAAATTTTCATGCCTTAGTATACTATGACACTTTTCATGACATTTTGAGGTCATAAAAAAAATTCACTTTTTTTGTCAAATTTTCATGCCTTAGTATACTATGACACTTTTCATGACATTTTGAGGTCATAAAAAAAATTGACTTTTTTTGTCAAATTTTCATGCCATACGGCCGTATGATGTTTTATGACATTTTGAGGTCATAGAAAAAATTGACTTTTTTTGTCAAATTTTCATGCCTTAGTATACTATGACACTTTTCATGACATTTTGAGGTCATAAAAAAAATTGACTTTTTTTGTCAAATTTTCATGCCTTAGTATACTATGACACTTTTCATGACATTTTGAGGTCATAAAAAAAATTCACTTTTTTTGTCAAATTTTCATGCCTTAGTATACTATGACACTTTTCATGACATTTTGAGGTCATAAAAAAAATTGACTTTTTTTGTCAAATTTTCATGCCATACGGCCGTATGATGTTTTATGACATTTTGAGGTCATAGAAAAAATTGACTTTTTTTGTCAAATTTTCATGCCTTAGTATACTATGACACTTTTCATGACATTTTGAGGTCATAAAAAAAATTGACTTTTTTTGTCAAATTTTCATGCCTTAGTATACTATGACACTTTTCATGACATTTTGAGGTCATAAAAAAAATTGACTTTTTTTGTCAAATTTTCATGCCTTAGTATACTATGACACTTTTCATGACATTTTGAGGTCATAGAAAAAATTGACTTTTTTTGTCAAATTTTCATGCCTTAATATACTATGACACTTTTCATGACATTTTGAGGTCATAAAAAAAATTGACTTTTTTTGTCAAATTTTCATGCCTTAGTATACTATGACACTTTTCATGACATTTTGAGGTCATAAAAAAAGTTGACTTTTTTTGTCAAATTCTCATGCCTTAGTATACTATGACACTTTTCATGACATTTTGAGGTCATAAAAAAAATTGACTTTTTTTGTCAAATTCTCATGCCTTAGTATACTATGACACTTTTCATGACATTTTGAGGTCATAAAAAAAATTGACTTTTTTTGTCAAATTTTCATGCCTTAGTATACTATGACACTTTTCATGACATTTTGAGGTCATTAAAAAATTGACTTTTTTTGTCAAATTTTCATGCCTTAGTATACTATGACACTTTTCATGACATTTTGAGGTCATAAAAAAAATTGACTTTTTTTGTCAAATTTTCATGCCTTAGTATACTATGACACTTTTCATGACATTTTGAGGTCATAAAAAAAATGGACTTTTTTGGTCAAATTTTCATGCCTTAGTATACTATGACACTTTTCATGACATTTTGAGGTCATAAAAAAAATTGACTTTTTTTGTCAAATTTTCATGCCTTAGTATACTATGACACTTTTCATGACATTTTGAGGTCATAGAAAAAATTGACTTTTTTTGTCAAATTTTCATGCCTTAGTATACTATGACACTTTTCATGAAATTTTGAGGTCATAAAAAAAATTCACTTTTTTTGTCAAATTTTCATGCCATACGGCCGTATGATGTGTTTTATGACATTTTGAGGTCATAGAAAAAATTGACTTTTTTTGTCAAATTTTCATGCCTTAGTATACTATGACACTTTTCATGACATTTTGAGGTCATAAAAAAAATTGACTTTTTTTGTCAAATTTTCATGCCTTAGTATACTATGACACTTTTCATGACATTTTGAGGTCATAGAAAAAATTCACTTTTTTTGTCAAATTTTAATGCCATACGGCCGTATGATGTGTTTTATGACATTTTGAGGTCATAGAAAAAATGGACTTTTTTTGTCAAATTTTCATGCCTTAGTATACTATGACACTTTTCATGACATTTTGAGGTCATAAAAAAAATTGACTTTTTTTGTCAAATTTTCATGCCTTAGTATACTATGACACTTTTCATGACATTTTGAGGTCATAGAAAAAATTGACTTTTTTTGTCAAATTTTCATGCCTTAGTATACTATGACACTTTTCATGACATTTTGAGGTCATAGAAAAAATTGACTTTTTTTGTCAAATTTTCATGCCTTAGTATACTATGACACTTTTCATGACATTTTGAGGTCATAAAAAAAATTGACTTTTTTTGTCAAATTTTCATGCCTTAGTATACTATGACACTTTTCATGACATTTTGAGGTCATAAAAAAAATTGACTTTTTTTGTCAAATTTTCATGCCTTAGTATACTATGACACTTTTCATGACATTTTGAGGTCATAGAAAAAATTGACTTTTTTTGTCAAATTTTCATGCCATAGTATACTATGACACTTTTCATGACATTTTGAGGTCATAAAAAAATTCACTTTTTTGTCAAATTTTCATGCCATACGGCCGTATGATGTGTTTTATGACATTTTGAGGTCATAGAAAAAATTGACTTTTTTTGTCAAATTTTCATGCCTTAGTATACTATGACACTTTTCATGACATTTTGAGGTCATAGAAAAAATTCACTTTTTTTTGTCAAATTTTCATGCCTTAATATACTATGACACTTTTCATGACATTTTGAGGTCATAAAAAAAATTGACTTTTTTTGTCAAATTCTCATGCCTTAGTATACTATGACACTTTTCATGAAATTTTGAGGTCATAAAAAAAATTCACTTTTTTTGTCAAATTTTCATGCCATACGGCCGTATGATGTGTTTTATGACATTTTGAGGTCATAAAAAAAATTGACTTTTTTTGTCAAATTTTCATGCCTTAGTATACTATGACACTTTTCATGACATTTTGAGGTCATAAAAAAAATTGACTTTTTTTGTCAAATTTTCATGCCTTAGTATACTATGACACTTTTCATGACATTTTGAGGTCATAGAAAAAATTGACTTTTTTTGTCAAATTTTCATGCCTTAGTATACTATGACACTTTTCATGACATTTTGAGGTCATAGAAAAAATTGACTTTTTTTGTCAAATTTTCATGCCATACGGCCGTATGATGTGTTTTATGACATTTTAAGGTCATAGAAAAAATTGACTTTTTTTGTCAAATTTTCATGCCTTAGTATACTATGACACTTTTCATGACATTTTGAGGTCATAGAAAAAATTGACTTTTTTTGTCAAATTTTCATGCCTTAGTATACTATGACACTTTTCATGACATTTTGAGGTCATAAAAAAAATTGACTTTTTTTGTCAAATTTTCATGCCTTAGTATACTATGACACTTTTCATGACATTTTGAGGTCATAGAAAAAATTGACTTTTTTTGTCAAATTTTCATGCCATACGGCCGTATGATGTGTTTTATGACATTTTGAGGTCATAGAAAAAATGGACTTTTTTGGTCAAATTTTCATGCCTTAGTATACTATGACACTTTTCATGACATTTTGAGGTCATAAAAAAAATTGACTTTTTTTGTCAAATTTTCATGCCATACGGCCGTATGATGTGTTTTATGACATTTTGAGGTCATAGAAAAAATTGACTTTTTTTGTCAAATTTTCATGCCTTAGTATACTATGACACTTTTCATGACATTTTGAGGTCATAAAAAAAGTTGACTTTTTTTGTCAAATTCTCATGCCTTAGTATACTATGACACTTTTCATGACATTTTGAGGTCATAAAAAAAATTGACTTTTTTTGTCAAATTTTCATGCCTTAGTATACTATGACACTTTTCATGACATTTTGAGGTCATAAAAAAAATTGACTTTTTTTGTCAAATTTTCATGCCTTAGTATACTATGACACTTTTCATGACATTTTGAGGTCATAAAAAAAGTTGACTTTTTTTGTCAAATTCTCATGCCTTAGTATACTATGACACTTTTCATGACATTTTGAGGTCATAAAAAAAATTGACTTTTTTTGTCAAATTCTCATGCCTTAGTATACTATGACACTTTTCATGACATTTTGAGGTCATAAAAAAATTGACTTTTTTTGTCAAATTTTCATGCCTTAGTATACTATGACACTTTTCATGACATTTTGAGGTCATAAAAAAAATTGACTTTTTTTGTCAAATTTTCATGCCTTAGTATACTATGACACTTTTCATGACATTTTGAGGTCATAAAAAAAATTGACTTTTTTTGTCAAATTTTCATGCCTTAGTATACTATGACACTTTTCATGACATTTTGAGGTCATAAAAAAAATTCACTTTTTTTGTCAAATTTTCATGCCTTAGTATACTATGACACTTTTCATGACATTTTGAGGTCATAAAAAAAATTGACTTTTTTTGTCAAATTTTCATGCCATACGGCCGTATGATGTTTTATGACATTTTGAGGTCATAGAAAAAATTGACTTTTTTTGTCAAATTTTCATGCCTTAGTATACTATGACACTTTTCATGACATTTTGAGGTCATAAAAAAAATTGACTTTTTTTGTCAAATTTTCATGCCTTAGTATACTATGACACTTTTCATGACATTTTGAGGTCATAAAAAAAATTCACTTTTTTTGTCAAATTTTCATGCCTTAGTATACTATGACACTTTTCATGACATTTTGAGGTCATAAAAAAAATTGACTTTTTTTGTCAAATTTTCATGCCATACGGCCGTATGATGTTTTATGACATTTTGAGGTCATAGAAAAAATTGACTTTTTTTGTCAAATTTTCATGCCTTAGTATACTATGACACTTTTCATGACATTTTGAGGTCATAAAAAAAATTGACTTTTTTTGTCAAATTTTCATGCCTTAGTATACTATGACACTTTTCATGACATTTTGAGGTCATAAAAAAAATTGACTTTTTTTGTCAAATTTTCATGCCTTAGTATACTATGACACTTTTCATGACATTTTGAGGTCATAGAAAAAATTGACTTTTTTTGTCAAATTTTCATGCCTTAATATACTATGACACTTTTCATGACATTTTGAGGTCATAAAAAAAATTGACTTTTTTTGTCAAATTTTCATGCCTTAGTATACTATGACACTTTTCATGACATTTTGAGGTCATAAAAAAAGTTGACTTTTTTTGTCAAATTCTCATGCCTTAGTATACTATGACACTTTTCATGACATTTTGAGGTCATAAAAAAAATTGACTTTTTTTGTCAAATTCTCATGCCTTAGTATACTATGACACTTTTCATGACATTTTGAGGTCATAAAAAAAATTGACTTTTTTTGTCAAATTTTCATGCCTTAGTATACTATGACACTTTTCATGACATTTTGAGGTCATTAAAAAATTGACTTTTTTTGTCAAATTTTCATGCCTTAGTATACTATGACACTTTTCATGACATTTTGAGGTCATAAAAAAAATTGACTTTTTTTGTCAAATTTTCATGCCTTAGTATACTATGACACTTTTCATGACATTTTGAGGTCATAAAAAAAATGGACTTTTTTTGTCAAATTTTCATGCCTTAGTATACTATGACACTTTTCATGACATTTTGAGGTCATAAAAAAAATTGACTTTTTTTGTCAAATTTTCATGCCTTAGTATACTATGACACTTTTCATGACATTTTGAGGTCATAGAAAAAATTGACTTTTTTTGTCAAATTTTCATGCCTTAGTATACTATGACACTTTTCATGAAATTTTGAGGTCATAAAAAAAATTCACTTTTTTTGTCAAATTTTCATGCCATACGGCCGTATGATGTGTTTTATGACATTTTGAGGTCATAGAAAAAATTGACTTTTTTTGTCAAATTTTCATGCCTTAGTATACTATGACACTTTTCATGACATTTTGAGGTCATAAAAAAAATTGACTTTTTTTGTCAAATTTTCATGCCTTAGTATACTATGACACTTTTCATGACATTTTGAGGTCATAGAAAAAATTCACTTTTTTTGTCAAATTTTAATGCCATACGGCCGTATGATGTGTTTTATGACATTTTGAGGTCATAGAAAAAATGGACTTTTTTTGTCAAATTTTCATGCCTTAGTATACTATGACACTTTTCATGACATTTTGAGGTCATAAAAAAAATTGACTTTTTTTGTCAAATTTTCATGCCTTAGTATACTATGACACTTTTCATGACATTTTGAGGTCATAGAAAAAATTGACTTTTTTTGTCAAATTTTCATGCCTTAGTATACTATGACACTTTTCATGACATTTTGAGGTCATAGAAAAAATTGACTTTTTTTGTCAAATTTTCATGCCTTAGTATACTATGACACTTTTCATGACATTTTGAGGTCATAAAAAAAATTGACTTTTTTTGTCAAATTTTCATGCCTTAGTATACTATGACACTTTTCATGACATTTTGAGGTCATAAAAAAAATTGACTTTTTTTGTCAAATTTTCATGCCTTAGTATACTATGACACTTTTCATGACATTTTGAGGTCATAGAAAAAATTGACTTTTTTTGTCAAATTTTCATGCCATAGTATACTATGACACTTTTCATGACATTTTGAGGTCATAAAAAAATTCACTTTTTTGTCAAATTTTCATGCCATACGGCCGTATGATGTGTTTTATGACATTTTGAGGTCATAGAAAAAATTGACTTTTTTTGTCAAATTTTCATGCCTTAGTATACTATGACACTTTTCATGACATTTTGAGGTCATAGAAAAAATTCACTTTTTTTTGTCAAATTTTCATGCCTTAATATACTATGACACTTTTCATGACATTTTGAGGTCATAAAAAAAATTGACTTTTTTTGTCAAATTCTCATGCCTTAGTATACTATGACACTTTTCATGAAATTTTGAGGTCATAAAAAAAATTCACTTTTTTTGTCAAATTTTCATGCCATACGGCCGTATGATGTGTTTTATGACATTTTGAGGTCATAAAAAAAATTGACTTTTTTTGTCAAATTTTCATGCCTTAGTATACTATGACACTTTTCATGACATTTTGAGGTCATAAAAAAAATTGACTTTTTTTGTCAAATTTTCATGCCTTAGTATACTATGACACTTTTCATGACATTTTGAGGTCATAGAAAAAATTGACTTTTTTTGTCAAATTTTCATGCCTTAGTATACTATGACACTTTTCATGACATTTTGAGGTCATAGAAAAAATTGACTTTTTTTGTCAAATTTTCATGCCTTAGTATACTATGACACTTTTCATGACATTTTGAGGTCATAGAAAAAATTGACTTTTTTTGTCAAATTTTCATGCCTTAGTATACTATGACACTTTTCATGACATTTTGAGGTCATAAAAAAAATTGACTTTTTTTGTCAAATTTTCATGCCTTAGTATACTATGACACTTTTCATGACATTTTGAGGTCATAGAAAAAATTGACTTTTTTTGTCAAATTTTCATGCCTTAGTATACTATGACACTTTTCATGACATTTTGAGGTCATAGAAAAAATTGACTTTTTTTGTCAAATTTTCATGCCATACGGCCGTATGATGTGTTTTATGACATTTTGAGGTCATAGAAAAAATGGACTTTTTTGGTCAAATTTTCATGCCTTAGTATACTATGACACTTTTCATGACATTTTGAGGTCATAAAAAAAATTGACTTTTTTTGTCAAATTTTCATGCCTTAGTATACTATGACACTTTTCATGACATTTTGAGGTCATAAAAAAAATTGACTTTTTTTGTCAAATTTTCATGCCTTAGTATACTATGACACTTTTCATGAAATTTTGAGGTCATAAAAAAAATTCACTTTTTTTGTCAAATTTTCATGCCATACGGCCGTATGATGTGTTTTATGACATTTTGAGGTCATAAAAAAAATTGACTTTTTTTGTCAAATTTTCATGCCTTAGTATACTATGACACTTTTCATGACATTTTGAGGTCATAAAAAAAATTGACTTTTTTTGTCAAATTTTCATGCCATACGGCCGTATGATGTTTTATGACATTTTGAGGTCATAGAAAAAATGGACTTTTTTGGTCAAATTTTCATGCCTTAGTATACTATGACACTTTTCATGACATTTTGAGGTCATAAAAAAAATTGACTTTTTTTGTCAAATTTTCATGCCTTAGTATACTATGACACTTTTCATGACATTTTGAGGTCATAAAAAAAATTGACTTTTTTTGTCAAATTTTCATGCCTTAGTATACTATGACACTTTTCATGACATTTTGAGGTCATAAAAAAAATTGACTTTTTTTGTCAAATTTTCATGCCTTAGTATACTATGACACTTTTCATGACATTTTGAGGTCATAAAAAAAATTCACTTTTTTTGTCAAATTTTCATGCCTTAGTATACTATGACACTTTTCATGACATTTTGAGGTCATAAAAAAAATTGACTTTTTTTGTCAAATTTTCACGCCATACGGCCGTATGATGTTTTATGACATTTTGAGGTCATAGAAAAAATTGACTTTTTTTGTCAAATTTTCATGCCTTAGTATACTATGACACTTTTCATGACATTTTGAGGTCATAAAAAAAATTGACTTTTTTTGTCAAATTTTCATGCCTTAGTATACTATGACACTTTTCATGACATTTTGAGGTCATAAAAAAAATTGACTTTTTTTGTCAAATTTTCATGCCTTAGTATACTATGACACTTTTCATGACATTTTGAGGTCATAGAAAAAATTGACTTTTTTTGTCAAATTTTCATGCCTTAATATACTATGACACTTTTCATGACATTTTGAGGTCATAAAAAAAATTGACTTTTTTTGTCAAATTTTCATGCCTTAGTATACTATGACACTTTTCATGACATTTTGAGGTCATAAAAAAAGTTGACTTTTTTTTGTCAAATTCTCATGCCTTAGTATACTATGACACTTTTCATGACATTTTGAGGTCATAAAAAAAATTGACTTTTTTTGTCAAATTCTCATGCCTTAGTATACTATGACACTTTTCATGACATTTTGAGGTCATAAAAAAAATTGACTTTTTTTGTCAAATTTTCATGCCTTAGTATACTATGACACTTTTCATGACATTTTGAGGTCATAAAAAAATTGACTTTTTTTGTCAAATTTTCATGCCTTAGTATACTATGACACTTTTCATGACATTTTGAGGTCATAAAAAAAATTGACTTTTTTTGTCAAATTTTCATGCCTTAGTATACTATGACACTTTTCATGACATTTTGAGGTCATAAAAAAAATTGACTTTTTTTGTCAAATTTTCATGCCTTAGTATACTATGACACTTTTCATGACATTTTGAGGTCATAAAAAAAATTGACTTTTTTTGTCAAATTTTCATGCCTTAATATACTATGACACTTTTCATGACATTTTGAGGTCATAAAAAAAATTGACTTTTTTTGTCAAATTTTCATGCCTTAGTATACTATGACACTTTTCATGACATTTTGAGGTCATAAAAAAAGTTGACTTTTTTTGTCAAATTCTCATGCCTTAGTATACTATGACACTTTTCATGACATTTTGAGGTCATAAAAAAAATTGACTTTTTTTGTCAAATTCTCATGCCTTAGTATACTATGACACTTTTCATGACATTTTGAGGTCATAAAAAAATTGACTTTTTTTGTCAAATTTTCATGCCTTAGTATACTATGACACTTTTCATGACATTTTGAGGTCATAAAAAAAATTGACTTTTTTTGTCAAATTTTCATGCCTTAGTATACTATGACACTTTTCATGACATTTTGAGGTCATAAAAAAAATTCACTTTTTTTGTCAAATTTTCATGCCTTAGTATACTATGACACTTTTCATGACATTTTGAGGTCATAAAAAAAATTGACTTTTTTTGTCAAATTTTCATGCCATACGGCCGTATGATGTTTTATGACATTTTGAGGTCATAGAAAAAATTGACTTTTTTTGTCAAATTTTCATGCCTTAGTATACTATGACACTTTTCATGACATTTTGAGGTCATAAAAAAAATTGACTTTTTTTGTCAAATTTTCATGCCTTAGTATACTATGACACTTTTCATGACATTTTGAGGTCATAAAAAAAATTGACTTTTTTTGTCAAATTTTCATGCCTTAGTATACTATGACACTTTTCATGACATTTTGAGGTCATAAAAAAAATTGACTTTTTTTGTCAAATTTTCATGCCATAGCATACTATGACACTTTTCATGACATTTTGAGGTCATAAAAAAAATTGACTTTTTTTGTCAAATTTTCATGCCTTAGTATACTATGACACTTTTCATGACATTTTGAGGTCATAAAAAAAATTGACTTTTTTTGTCAAATTTTCATGCCTTAGTATACTATGACACTTTTCATGACATTTTGAGGTCATAGAAAAAATTGACTTTTTTTGTCAAATTTTCATGCCTTAATATACTATGACACTTTTCATGACATTTTGAGGTCATAAAAAAAATTGACTTTTTTTGTCAAATTTTCATGCCTTAGTATACTATGACACTTTTCATGACATTTTGAGGTCATAAAAAAAGTTGACTTTTTTTGTCAAATTCTCATGCCTTAGTATACTATGACACTTTTCATGACATTTTGAGGTCATAAAAAAAATTGACTTTTTTTGTCAAATTTTCATGCCTTAGTATACTATGACACTTTTCATGACATTTTGAGGTCATAAAAAAATTGACTTTTTTTGTCAAATTTTCATGCCTTAGTATACTATGACACTTTTCATGACATTTTGAGGTCATAAAAAAAATTGACTTTTTTTGTCAAATTTTCATGCCTTAGTATACTATGACACTTTTCATGACATTTTGAGGTCATAAAAAAAATTGACTTTTTTTGTCAAATTTTCATGCCTTAGTATACTATGACACTTTTCATGACATTTTGAGGTCATAAAAAAAATTGACTTTTTTTGTCAAATTTTCATGCCTTAATATACTATGACACTTTTCATGACATTTTGAGGTCATAAAAAAAATTGACTTTTTTTGTCAAATTTTCATGCCTTAGTATACTATGACACTTTTCATGACATTTTGAGGTCATAAAAAAAGTTGACTTTTTTTGTCAAATTCTCATGCCTTAGTATACTATGACACTTTTCATGACATTTTGAGGTCATAAAAAAAATTGACTTTTTTTGTCAAATTCTCATGCCTTAGTATACTATGACACTTTTCATGACATTTTGAGGTCATAAAAAAATTGACTTTTTTTGTCAAATTTTCATGCCTTAGTATACTATGACACTTTTCATGACATTTTGAGGTCATAAAAAAAATTGACTTTTTTTGTCAAATTTTCATGCCTTAGTATACTATGACACTTTTCATGACATTTTGAGGTCATAAAAAAAATTCACTTTTTTTGTCAAATTTTCATGCCTTAGTATACTATGACACTTTTCATGAAATTTTGAGGTCATAAAAAAAATTCACTTTTTTTGTCAAATTTTCATGCCATACGGCCGTATGATGTGTTTTATGACATTTTGAGGTCATAAAAAAAATTGACTTTTTTTGTCAAATTTTCATGCCTTAGTATACTATGACACTTTTCATGACATTTTGAGGTCATAAAAAAAATTGACTTTTTTTGTCAAATTTTCATGCCATACGGCCGTATGATGTTTTATGACATTTTGAGGTCATAGAAAAAATGGACTTTTTTGGTCAAATTTTCATGCCTTAGTATACTATGACACTTTTCATGACATTTTGAGGTCATAAAAAAAATTGACTTTTTTTGTCAAATTTTCATGCCTTAGTATACTATGACACTTTTCATGACATTTTGAGGTCATAAAAAAAATTGACTTTTTTTGTCAAATTTTCATGCCTTAGTATACTATGACACTTTTCATGACATTTTGAGGTCATAAAAAAAATTGACTTTTTTTGTCAAATTTTCATGCCTTAGTATACTATGACACTTTTCATGACATTTTGAGGTCATAAAAAAAATTCACTTTTTTTGTCAAATTTTCATGCCTTAGTATACTATGACACTTTTCATGACATTTTGAGGTCATAAAAAAAATTGACTTTTTTTGTCAAATTTTCATGCCTTAATATACTATGACACTTTTCATGACATTTTGAGGTCATAAAAAAAATTGACTTTTTTTGTCAAATTTTCATGCCTTAGTATACTATGACACTTTTCATGACATTTTGAGGTCATAAAAAAAGTTGACTTTTTTTTGTCAAATTCTCATGCCTTAGTATACTATGACACTTTTCATGACATTTTGAGGTCATAAAAAAAATTGACTTTTTTTGTCAAATTCTCATGCCTTAGTATACTATGACACTTTTCATGACATTTTGAGGTCATAAAAAAAATTGACTTTTTTTGTCAAATTTTCATGCCTTAGTATACTATGACACTTTTCATGACATTTTGAGGTCATAAAAAAATTGACTTTTTTTGTCAAATTTTCATGCCTTAGTATACTATGACACTTTTCATGACATTTTGAGGTCATAAAAAAAATTGACTTTTTTTGTCAAATTTTCATGCCTTAGTATACTATGACACTTTTCATGACATTTTGAGGTCATAAAAAAAATTGACTTTTTTTGTCAAATTTTCATGCCTTAGTATACTATGACACTTTTCATGACATTTTGAGGTCATAAAAAAAATTGACTTTTTTTGTCAAATTTTCATGCCTTAATATACTATGACACTTTTCATGACATTTTGAGGTCATAAAAAAAATTGACTTTTTTTGTCAAATTTTCATGCCTTAGTATACTATGACACTTTTCATGACATTTTGAGGTCATAAAAAAAGTTGACTTTTTTTGTCAAATTCTCATGCCTTAGTATACTATGACACTTTTCATGACATTTTGAGGTCATAAAAAAAATTGACTTTTTTTGTCAAATTCTCATGCCTTAGTATACTATGACACTTTTCATGACATTTTGAGGTCATAAAAAAATTGACTTTTTTTGTCAAATTTTCATGCCTTAGTATACTATGACACTTTTCATGACATTTTGAGGTCATAAAAAAAATTCACTTTTTTTGTCAAATTTTCATGCCTTAGTATACTATGACACTTTTCATGACATTTTGAGGTCATAAAAAAAATTCACTTTTTTTGTCAAATTTTCATGCCTTAGTATACTATGACACTTTTCATGACATTTTGAGGTCATAAAAAAAATTGACTTTTTTTGTCAAATTTTCATGCCATACGGCCGTATGATGTTTTATGACATTTTGAGGTCATAGAAAAAATTGACTTTTTTTGTCAAATTTTCATGCCTTAGTATACTATGACACTTTTCATGACATTTTGAGGTCATAAAAAAAATTGACTTTTTTTGTCAAATTTTCATGCCTTAGTATACTATGACACTTTTCATGACATTTTGAGGTCATAAAAAAAATTGACTTTTTTTGTCAAATTTTCATGCCTTAGTATACTATGACACTTTTCATGACATTTTGAGGTCATAAAAAAAATTGACTTTTTTTGTCAAATTTTCATGCCATACGGCCGTATGATGTTTTATGACATTTTGAGGTCATAGAAAAAATTGACTTTTTTTGTCAAATTTTCATGCCTTAGTATACTATGACACTTTTCATGACATTTTGAGGTCATAAAAAAAATTGACTTTTTTTGTCAAATTTTCATGCCTTAGTATACTATGACACTTTTCATGACATTTTGAGGTCATAAAAAAAATTGACTTTTTTTGTCAAATTTTCATGCCTTAGTATACTATGACACTTTTCATGACATTTTGAGGTCATAGAAAAAATTGACTTTTTTTGTCAAATTTTCATGCCTTAATATACTATGACACTTTTCATGACATTTTGAGGTCATAAAAAAAATTGACTTTTTTTGTCAAATTTTCATGCCTTAGTATACTATGACACTTTTCATGACATTTTGAGGTCATAAAAAAAGTTGACTTTTTTTGTCAAATTCTCATGCCTTAGTATACTATGACACTTTTCATGACATTTTGAGGTCATAAAAAAAATTGACTTTTTTTGTCAAATTTTCATGCCTTAGTATACTATGACACTTTTCATGACATTTTGAGGTCATTAAAAAATTGACTTTTTTTGTCAAATTTTCATGCCTTAGTATACTATGACACTTTTCATGACATTTTGAGGTCATAAAAAAAATTGACTTTTTTTGTCAAATTTTCATGCCTTAGTATACTATGACACTTTTCATGACATTTTGAGGTCATAAAAAAAATTGACTTTTTTTGTCAAATTTTCATGCCTTAGTATACTATGACACTTTTCATGACATTTTGAGGTCATAAAAAAAATTGACTTTTTTTGTCAAATTTTCATGCCTTAATATACTATGACACTTTTCATGACATTTTGAGGTCATAAAAAAAATTGACTTTTTTTGTCAAATTTTCATGCCTTAGTATACTATGACACTTTTCATGACATTTTGAGGTCATAAAAAAATTGACTTTTTTTGTCAAATTTTCATGCCTTAGTATACTATGACACTTTTCATGACATTTTGAGGTCATAAAAAAAATTCACTTTTTTTGTCAAATTTTCATGCCTTAGTATACTATGACACTTTTCATGACATTTTGAGGTCATAAAAAAAATTGACTTTTTTTGTCAAATTTTCATGCCATACGGCCGTATGATGTTTTATGACATTTTGAGGTCATAGAAAAAATTGACTTTTTTTGTCAAATTTTCATGCCTTAGTATACTATGACACTTTTCATGACATTTTGAGGTCATAAAAAAAATTGACTTTTTTTGTCAAATTTTCATGCCTTAGTATACTATGACACTTTTCATGACATTTTGAGGTCATAGAAAAAATGGACTTTTTTTGTCAAATTTTCATGCCTTAGTATACTATGACACTTTTCATGACATTTTGAGGTCATAAAAAAAAATCACTTTTTTTGTCAAATTTTCATGCCTTAGTATACTATGACACTTTTCATGACATTTTGAGGTCATAAAAAAA
Source organism: Toxotes jaculatrix (assembly GCF_017976425.1). NCBI lineage: Eukaryota > Metazoa > Chordata > Actinopteri > Toxotidae > Toxotes > Toxotes jaculatrix. The sequence continues at coordinate 30,539,068 of NC_054396.1, read as the reverse complement.
ATTGACTTTTTTTGTCAAATTTTCATGCCTTAGTATACTATGACACTTTTCATGACATTTTGAGGTCATAAAAAAAATTCACTTTTTTGGTCCAATTTTCATGCCTTAGTATACTATGACACTTTTCATGACATTTTGAGGTCATAAAAAAAACTGAATTTTTTTGTCAAATTTTCATGCCTTAGTATACTATGACACTTTTCATGACATTTTGAGGTCATAAAAAAAATTCACTTTTTTTGTCAAATTTTCATGCCTTAGTATACTATGACACTTTTCATGACATTTTGAGGTCATAAAAAAAGTTGACTTTTTTTGTCAAATTCTCATGCCTTAGTATACTATGACACTTTTCATGACATTTTGAGGTCATAAAAAAAATTGACTTTTTTTGTCAAATTCTCATGCCTTAGTATACTATGACACTTTTCATGACATTTTGAGGTCATAAAAAAAATTGACTTTTTTTGTCAAATTTTCATGCCTTAGTATACTATGACACTTTTCATGACATTTTGAGGTCATAAAAAAATTGACTTTTTTTGTCAAATTTTCATGCCTTAGTATACTATGACACTTTTCATGACATTTTGAGGTCATAAAAAAAATTGACTTTTTTTGTCAAATTTTCATGCCTTAGTATACTATGACACTTTTCATGACATTTTGAGGTCATAGAAAAAATTGACTTTTTTTGTCAAATTTTCATGCCTTAGTATACTATGACACTTTTCATGACATTTTGAGGTCATAAAAAAAAATCACTTTTTTCGTCAAATTTTCATGCCATACGGCCGTATGATGTGTTTTATGACATTTTGAGGTCATAGAAAAAATTGACTTTTTTTGTCAAATTATAATGCCTTAGTATACTATGACACTTTTCATGACATTTTGAGGTCATAAAAAAAATTGACTTTTTTTGTCAAATTTTCATGCCTTAGTATACTATGACACTTTTCATGACATTTTGAGGTCATAAAAAAAATTGACTTTTTTTGTCAAATTTTCATGCCTTAGTATACTATGACACTTTTCATGACATTTTGAGGTCATAAAAAAAAATCACTTTTTTCGTCAAATTTTCATGCCATACGGCCGTATGATGTGTTTTATGACATTTTGAGGTCATAGAAAAAATTGACTTTTTTTGTCAAATTATAATGCCTTAGTATACTATGACACTTTTCATGACATTTTGAGGTCATAAAAAAAATTGACTTTTTTTGTCAAATTTTCATGCCATACGGCCGTATGATGTGTTTTATGACATTTTGAGGTCATAGAAAAAATTGACTTTTTTTGTCAAATTTTCATGCCTTAGTATACTATGACACTTTTCATGACATTTTGAGGTCATAAAAAAAATTGACTTTTTTTGTCAAATTTTCATGCCATACGGCCGTATGATGTGTTTTATGACATTTTGAGGTCATAGAAAAAATTGACTTTTTTTGTCAAATTTTCATGCCTTAGTATACTATGACACTTTTCATGACATTTTGAGGTCATAAAAAAAATTCACTTTTTTTGTCAAATTTTCATGCCTTAGTATACTATGACACTTTTCATGACATTTTGAGGTCATAGAAAAAATTGACTTTTTTTGTCAAATTTTCATGCCTTAGTATACTATGACACTTTTCATGACATTTTGAGGTCATAAAAAAAGTTGACTTTTTTTGTCAAATTTTCATGCCTTAGTATACTATGACACTTTTCATGACATTTTGAGGTCATAGAAAAAATTGACTTTTTTTTGTCAAATTTTCATGCCTTAGTATACTATGACACTTTTCATGACATTTTGAGGTCATAGAAAAAAATGACTTTTTTTTGTCAAATTTTCATGCCTTAGTATACTATGACACTTTTCATGACATTTTGAGGTCATAAAAAAAAATCACTTTTTTTGTCAAATTTTCATGCCTTAGTATACTATGACACTTTTCATGTCATTTTGAGGTCATAAAAAAAGTTGACTTTTTTTGTCAAATTTTCATGCCTTAGTATACTATGACACTTTTCATGACATTTTGAGGTCATAAAAAAAATTGACTTTTTTTGTCAAATTTTCATGCCTTAGTATACTATGACACTTTTCATGACATTTTGAGGTCATAAAAAAAATTCACTTTTTTGGTCCAATTTTCATGCCTTAGTATACTATGACACTTTTCATGACATTTTGAGGTCATAAAAAAAACTGAATTTTTTTGTCAAATTTTCATGCCTTAGTATACTATGACACTTTTCATGACATTTTGAGGTCATAAAAAAAATTGACTTTTTTTGTCAAATTTTCATGCCTTAGTATACTATGACACTTTTCATGACATTTTGAGGTCATAAAAAAAATTCACTTTTTTTGTCAAATTTTCATGCCATACGGCCGTATGATGTGTTTTATGACATTTTGAGGTCATAAAAAAATTGACTTTTTTTGTCAAATTTTCATGCCTTAGTATACTATGACACTTTTCATGACATTTTGAGGTCATAAAAAAAATTGACTTTTTTGTCAAATTTTCATGCCTTAGTATACTATGACACTTTTCATGACATTTTGAGGTCATAAAAAAAGTTGACTTTTTTTGTCAAATTCTCATGCCTTAGTATACTATGACACTTTTCATGACATTTTGAGGTCATAAAAAAAATTGACTTTTTTTGTCAAATTCTCATGCCTTAGTATACTATGACACTTTTCATGACATTTTGAGGTCATAAAAAAATTGACTTTTTTTGTCAAATTTTCATGCCTTAGTATACTATGACACTTTTCATGACATTTTGAGGTCATAAAAAAAATTCACTTTTTTTGTCAAATTTTCATGCCTTAGTATACTATGACACTTTTCATGACATTTTGAGGTCATAAAAAAAATTCACTTTTTTTGTCAAATTTTCATGCCTTAGTATACTATGACACTTTTCATGACATTTTGAGGTCATAAAAAAAATTGACTTTTTTTGTCAAATTTTCATGCCATACGGCCGTATGATGTTTTATGACATTTTGAGGTCATAGAAAAAATTGACTTTTTTTGTCAAATTTTCATGCCTTAGTATACTATGACACTTTTCATGACATTTTGAGGTGATAAAAAAAATTGACTTTTTTTGTCAAATTTTCATGCCTTAGTATACTATGACACTTTTCATGACATTTTGAGGTCATAAAAAAAATTCACTTTTTTTGTCAAATTTTCATGCCATACGGCCGTATGATGTGTTTTATGACATTTTGAGGTCATAAAAAAATGGACTTTTTTTGTCAAATTTTCATGCCTTAGTATACTATGACACTTTTCATGACATTTTGAGGTCATAAAAAAAATTCACCTTTTTTGTCAAATTTTCATGCCTTAGTATACTATGACACTTTTCATGACATTTTGAGGTCATAGAAAAAATTGACTTTTTTTGTCAAATTTTCATGCCTTAGTATACTATGACACTTTTCATGACATTTTGAGGTCATAAAAAAATTGACTTTTTTTGTCAAATTTTCATGCCTTAGTATACTATGACACTTTTCATGACATTTTGAGGTCATAGAAAAAATTGACTTTTTTTGTCAAATTTTCATGCCTTAGTATACTATGACACTTTTCATGACATTTTGAGGTCATAAAAAAAATTGACTTTTTTTGTCAAATTTTCATGCCTTAGTATACTATGACACTTTTCATGACATTTTGAGGTCATAGAAAAAATTGACTTTTTTTTTGTCAAATTTTCATGCCTTAGTATACTATGACACTTTTCATGACATTTTGAGGTCATAAAAAAAATTGACTTTTTTTGTCAAATTTTCATGCCTTAGTATACTATGACACTTTTCATGACATTTTGAGGTCATAAAAAAAATTGACTTTTTTTGTCAAATTTTCATGCCTTAGTATACTATGACACTTTTCATGACATTTTGAGGTCATAAAAAAAATTGACTTTTTTTGTCAAATTTTCATGCCTTAATATACTATGACACTTTTCATGACATTTTGAGGTCATAAAAAAAATTGACTTTTTTTGTCAAATTTTCATGCCTTAGTATACTATGACACTTTTCATGACATTTTGAGGTCATAAAAAAAGTTGACTTTTTTTGTCAAATTCTCATGCCTTAGTATACTATGACACTTTTCATGACATTTTGAGGTCATAAAAAAAATTGACTTTTTTTGTCAAATTCTCATGCCTTAGTATACTATGACACTTTTCATGACATTTTGAGGTCATAAAAAAATTGACTTTTTTTGTCAAATTTTCATGCCTTAGTATACTATGACACTTTTCATGACATTTTGAGGTCATAAAAAAAATTCACTTTTTTTGTCAAATTTTCATGCCTTAGTATACTATGACACTTTTCATGACATTTTGAGGTCATAAAAAAAATTGACTTTTTTTGTCAAATTTTCATGCCTTAGTATACTATGACACTTTTCATGACATTTTGAGGTCATAAAAAAAATTGACTTTTTTTGTCAAATTTTCATGCCATACGGCCGTATGATGTTTTATGACATTTTGAGGTCATAGAAAAAATTGACTTTTTTTGTCAAATTTTCATGCCTTAGTATACTATGACACTTTTCATGACATTTTGAGGTCATAAAAAAAATTGACTTTTTTTGTCAAATTTTCATGCCTTAGTATACTATGACACTTTTCATGACATTTTGAGGTCATAAAAAAAATTCACTTTTTTTGTCAAATTTTCATGCCATACGGCCGTATGATGTTTTATGACATTTTGAGGTCATAGAAAAAATGGACTTTTTTTGTCAAATTTTCATGCCTTAGTATACTATGACACTTTTCATGACATTTTGAGGTCATAGAAAAAATGGACTTTTTTTGTCAAATTTTCATGCCTTAGTATACTATGACACTTTTCATGACATTTTGAGGTCATAAAAAAAAATCACTTTTTTTGTCAAATTTTCATGCCTTAGTATACTATGACACTTTTCATGACATTTTGAGGTCATAAAAAAATTGACTTTTTTTGTCAAATTTTCATGCCTTAGTATACTATGACACTTTTCATGACATTTTGAGGTCATAAAAAAAATTCACTTTTTTTGTCAAATTTTCATGCCATACGGCCGTATGATGTTTTATGACATTTTGAGGTCATAGAAAAAATGGACTTTTTTTGTCAAATTTTCATGCCTTAGTATACTATGACACTTTTCATGACATTTTGAGGTCATAGAAAAAATGGACTTTTTTTGTCAAATTTTCATGCCTTAGTATACTATGACACTTTTCATGACATTTTGAGGTCATAAAAAAAAATCACTTTTTTTGTCAAATTTTCATGCCTTAGTATACTATGACACTTTTCATGACATTTTGAGGTCATAAAAAAATTGACTTTTTTTGTCAAATTTTCATGCCTTAGTATACTATGACACTTTTCATGACATTTTGAGGTCATAAAAAAAATTCACTTTTTTTGTCAAATTTTCATGCCTTAGTATACTATGACACTTTTCATGACATTTTGAGGTCATAAAAAAAGTTGACTTTTTTTTGTCAAATTCTCATGCCTTAGTATACTATGACACTTTTCATGACATTTTGAGGTCATAAAAAAAATTGACTTTTTTTGTCAAATTCTCATGCCTTAGTATACTATGACACTTTTCATGACATTTTGAGGTCATAAAAAAAATTGACTTTTTTTTGTCAAATTTTCATGCCTTAGTATACTATGACACTTTTCATGACATTTTGAGGTCATAAAAAAATTGACTTTTTTTGTCAAATTTTCATGCCTTAGTATACTATGACACTTTTCATGACATTTTGAGGTCATAAAAAAAATTGACTTTTTTTGTCAAATTTTCATGCCTTAGTATACTATGACACTTTTCATGACATTTTGAGGTCATAAAAAAAATTCACTTTTTTGTCAAATTTTCATGCCTTAGTATACTATGACACTTTTCATGACATTTTGAGGTCATAAAAAAAATTCACTTTTTTTGTCAAATTTTCATGCCTTAGTATACTATGACACTTTTCATGACATTTTGAGGTCATAAAAAAAAATCACTTTTTTCGTCAAATTTTCATGCCATACGGCCGTATGATGTGTTTTATGACATTTTGAGGTCATAGAAAAAATTGACTTTTTTTGTCAAATTATAATGCCTTAGTATACTATGACACTTTTCATGACATTTTGAGGTCATAAAAAAAATTGACTTTTTTTGTCAAATTTTCATGCCATACGGCCGTATGATGTGTTTTATGACATTTTGAGGTCATAGAAAAAATTGACTTTTTTTGTCAAATTTTCATGCCTTAGTATACTATGACACTTTTCATGACATTTTGAGGTCATAAAAAAAGTTGACTTTTTTTGTCAAATTCTCATGCCTTAGTATACTATGACACTTTTCATGACATTTTGAGGTCATAAAAAAAATTGACTTTTTTTGTCAAATTTTCATGCCTTAGTATACTATGACACTTTTCATGACATTTTGAGGTCATAAAAAAAATTGACTTTTTTTGTCAAATTTTCATGCCTTAGTATACTATGACACTTTTCATGACATTTTGAGGTCATAAAAAAAATTGACTTTTTTTGTCAAATTTTCATGCCTTAGTATACTATGACACTTTTCATGACATTTTGAGGTCATAAAAAAAATTCACTTTTTTTGTCAAATTTTCATGCCTTAATATACTATGACACTTTTCATGACATTTTGAGGTCATAAAAAAAATTGACTTTTTTTGTCAAATTTTCATGCCTTAGTATACTATGACACTTTTCATGACATTTTGAGGTCATAAAAAAAGTTGACTTTTTTTGTCAAATTCTCATGCCTTAGTATACTATGACACTTTTCATGACATTTTGAGGTCATAAAAAAAATTGACTTTTTTTGTCAAATTCTCATGCCTTAGTATACTATGACACTTTTCATGACATTTTGAGGTCATAAAAAAATTTACTTTTTTTGTCAAATTTTCATGCCTTAGAATACTATGACACTTTTCATGACATTTTGAGGTCATAAAAAAAATTCACTTTTTTTGTCAAATTTTCATGCCTTAGTATACTATGACACTTTTCATGACATTTTGAGGTCATAAAAAAAATTGACTTTTTTTGTCAAATTTTCATGCCTTAGTATACTATGACACTTTTCATGACATTTTGAGGTCATAAAAAAAATTGACTTTTTTTGTCAAATTTTCATGCCTTAGTATACTATGACACTTTTCATGACATTTTGAGGTCATAAAAAAAATTGACTTTTTTTGTCAAATTTTCATGCCTTAGTATACTATGACACTTTTCATGACATTTTGAGGTCATAGAAAAAATTGACTTTTTTTGTCAAATTTTCATGCCTTAGTATACTATGACACTTTTCATGACATTTTGAGGTCATAAAAAAAATTGACTTTTTTTGTCAAATTTTCATGCCTTAGTATACTATGACACTTTTCATGACATTTTGAGGTCATAAAAAAAATTCACTTTTTTTGTCAAATTTTCATGCCTTAGTATACTATGACACTTTTCATGACATTTTGAGGTCATAAAAAAAAATCACTTTTTTTGTCAAATTTTCATGCCATACGGCCGTATGATGTGTTTTATGACATTTTGAGGTCATAGAAAAAATTGACTTTTTTTGTCAAATTTTCATGCCTTAGTATACTATGACACTTTTCATGACATTTTGAGGTCATAAAAAAAATTGACTTTTTTTGTCAAATTTTCATGCCTTAGTATACTATGACACTTTTCATGACATTTTGAGGTCATAAAAAAAATTCACTTTTTTTGTCAAATTTTCATGCCTTAGTATACTATGACACTTTTCATGACATTTTGAGGTCATAAAAAAAATTGACTTTTTTTGTCAAATTTTCATGCCTTAGTATACTATGACACTTTTCATGACATTTTGAGGTCATAAAAAAAATTGACTTTTTTTGTCAAATTTTCATGCCTTAGTATACTATGACACTTTTCATGACATTTTGAGGTCATAAAAAAAATTGACTTTTTTTGTCAAATTTTCATGCCTTAGTATACTATGACACTTTTCATGACATTTTGAGGTCATAGAAAAAATTGACTTTTTTTGTCAAATTTTCATGCCTTAGTATACTATGACACTTTTCATGACATTTTGAGGTCATAAAAAAAATTGACTTTTTTTGTCAAATTTTCATGCCTTAGTATACTATGACACTTTTCATGACATTTTGAGGTCATAAAAAAAATTCACTTTTTTTGTCAAATTTTCATGCCTTAGTATACTATGACACTTTTCATGACATTTTGAGGTCATAAAAAAAAATCACTTTTTTTGTCAAATTTTCATGCCATACGGCCGTATGATGTGTTTTATGACATTTTGAGGTCATAGAAAAAATTGACTTTTTTTGTCAAATTTTCATGCCTTAGTATACTATGACACTTTTCATGACATTTTGAGGTCATAAAAAAAATTGACTTTTTTTGTCAAATTTTCATGCCTTAGTATACTATGACACTTTTCATGACATTTTGAGGTCATAAAAAAAATTGACTTTTTTTGTCAAATTTTCATGCCTTAGTATACTATGACACTTTTCATGACATTTTGAGGTCATAAAAAAAATTGACTTTTTTTGTCAAATTTTCATGCCTTAGTATACTATGACACTTTTCATGACATTTTGAGGTCATAGAAAAAATTCACTTTTTTTGTCAAATTTTCATGCCATACGGCCGTATGATGTGTTTTATGACATTTTGAGGTCATAGAAAAAATTGACTTTTTTTGTCAAATTTTCATGCCTTAGTATACTATGACACTTTTCATGACATTTTGAGGTCATAAAAAAAATTGACTTTTTTTGTCAAATTTTCATGCCTTAGTATACTATGACACTTTTCATGACATTTTGAGGTCATAGAAAAAATTGACTTTTTTTTGGTCAAATTTTCATGCCTTAGTATACTATGACACTTTTCATGACATTTTGAGGTCATAAAAAAAATTCACTTTTTTTGTCAAATTTTCATGCCTTAGTATACTATGACACTTTTCATGACATTTTGAGGTCATAAAAAAAATTGACTTTTTTTGTCAAATTTTCATGCCTTAGTATACTATGACACTTTTCATGACATTTTGAGGTCATAAAAAAAATTGACTTTTTTTGTCAAATTTTCATGCCTTAATATACTATGACACTTTTCATGACATTTTGAGGTCATAAAAAAAATTGACTTTTTTTGTCAAATTTTCATGCCTTAGTATACTATGACACTTTTCATGACATTTTGAGGTCATAAAAAAAGTTGACTTTTTTTGTCAAATTCTCATGCCTTAGTATACTATGACACTTTTCATGACATTTTGAGGTCATAAAAAAAATTGACTTTTTTTGTCAAATTCTCATGCCTTAGTATACTATGACACTTTTCATGACATTTTGAGGTCATAAAAAAATTGACTTTTTTTGTCAAATTTTCATGCCTTAGTATACTATGACACTTTTCATGACATTTTGAGGTCATAAAAAAAATTCACTTTTTTTGTCAAATTTTCATGCCATACGGCCGTATGATGTGTTTTATGACATTTTGAGGTCATAAAAAAATGGACTTTTTTTGTCAAATTTTCATGCCTTAGTATACTATGACACTTTTCATGACATTTTGAGGTCATAAAAAAAATTCACCTTTTTTGTCAAATTTTCATGCCTTAGTATACTATGACACTTTTCATGACATTTTGAGGTCATAGAAAAAATTGACTTTTTTTGTCAAATTTTCATGCCTTAGTATACTATGACACTTTTCATGACATTTTGAGGTCATAAAAAAATTGACTTTTTTTGTCAAATTTTCATGCCTTAGTATACTATGACACTTTTCATGACATTTTGAGGTCATAGAAAAAATTGACTTTTTTTGTCAAATTTTCATGCCTTAGTATACTATGACACTTTTCATGACATTTTGAGGTCATAAAAAAAATTGACTTTTTTTGTCAAATTTTCATGCCTTAGTATACTATGACACTTTTCATGACATTTTGAGGTCATAAAAAAAATTGACTTTTTTTGTCAAATTTTCATGCCTTAGTATACTATGACACTTTTCATGACATTTTGAGGTCATAGAAAAAATTGACTTTTTTTTTGTCAAATTTTCATGCCTTAGTATACTATGACACTTTTCATGACATTTTGAGGTCATAAAAAAAATTCACTTTTTTTGTCAAATTCTCATGCCTTAGTATACTATGACACTTTTCATGACATTTTGAGGTCATAAAAAAAATTGACTTTTTTTGTCAAATTCTCATGCCTTAGTATACTATGACACTTTTCATGACATTTTGAGGTCATAAAAAAAATTGACTTTTTTTGTCAAATTTTCATGCCTTAGTATACTATGACACTTTTCATGACATTTTGAGGTCATAAAAAAATTGACTTTTTTTGTCAAATTTTCATGCCTTAGTATACTATGACACTTTTCATGACATTTTGAGGTCATAAAAAAAATTGACTTTTTTTGTCAAATTTTCATGCCTTAGTATACTATGACACTTTTCATGACATTTTGAGGTCATAAAAAAAATTGACTTTTTTTGTCAAATTTTCATGCCTTAGTATACTATGACACTTTTCATGACATTTTGAGGTCATAAAAAAAATTGACTTTTTTTGTCAAATTTTCATGCCTTAGTATACTATGACACTTTTCATGACATTTTGAGGTCATAAAAAAAATTGACTTTTTTTGTCAAATTTTCATGCCATACGGCCGTATGATGTTTTATGACATTTTGAGGTCATAGAAAAAATTGACTTTTTTTGTCAAATTTTCATGCCTTAGTATACTATGACACTTTTCATGACATTTTGAGGTCATAAAAAAAATTGACTTTTTTTGTCAAATTTTCATGCCTTAGTATACTATGACACTTTTCATGACATTTTGAGGTCATAAAAAAAATTCACTTTTTTTGTCAAATTTTCATGCCATACGGCCGTATGATGTTTTATGACATTTTGAGGTCATAGAAAAAATGGACTTTTTTTGTCAAATTTTCATGCCTTAGTATACTATGACACTTTTCATGACATTTTGAGGTCATAGAAAAAATGGACTTTTTTTGTCAAATTTTCATGCCTTAGTATACTATGACACTTTTCATGACATTTTGAGGTCATAAAAAAAAATCACTTTTTTTGTCAAATTTTCATGCCTTAGTATACTATGACACTTTTCATGACATTTTGAGGTCATAAAAAAATTGACTTTTTTTGTCAAATTTTCATGCCTTAGTATACTATGACACTTTTCATGACATTTTGAGGTCATAAAAAAAATTCACTTTTTTTGTCAAATTTTCATGCCTTAGTATACTATGACACTTTTCATGACATTTTGAGGTCATAAAAAAAGTTGACTTTTTTTTGTCAAATTCTCATGCCTTAGTATACTATGACACTTTTCATGACATTTTGAGGTCATAAAAAAAATTGACTTTTTTTGTCAAATTCTCATGCCTTAGTATACTATGACACTTTTCATGACATTTTGAGGTCATAAAAAAAATTGACTTTTTTTTGTCAAATTTTCATGCCTTAGTATACTATGACACTTTTCATGACATTTTGAGGTCATAAAAAAATTGACTTTTTTTGTCAAATTTTCATGCCTTAGTATACTATGACACTTTTCATGACATTTTGAGGTCATAAAAAAAATTGACTTTTTTTGTCAAATTTTCATGCCTTAGTATACTATGACACTTTTCATGACATTTTGAGGTCATAAAAAAAATTCACTTTTTTGTCAAATTTTCATGCCTTAGTATACTATGACACTTTTCATGACATTTTGAGGTCATAAAAAAAATTCACTTTTTTTGTCAAATTTTCATGCCTTAGTATACTATGACACTTTTCATGACATTTTGAGGTCATAAAAAAAAATCACTTTTTTCGTCAAATTTTCATGCCATACGGCCGTATGATGTGTTTTATGACATTTTGAGGTCATAGAAAAAATTGACTTTTTTTGTCAAATTATAATGCCTTAGTATACTATGACACTTTTCATGACATTTTGAGGTCATAAAAAAAATTGACTTTTTTTGTCAAATTTTCATGCCATACGGCCGTATGATGTGTTTTATGACATTTTGAGGTCATAGAAAAAATTGACTTTTTTTGTCAAATTTTCATGCCTTAGTATACTATGACACTTTTCATGACATTTTGAGGTCATAAAAAAAGTTGACTTTTTTTGTCAAATTCTCATGCCTTAGTATACTATGACACTTTTCATGACATTTTGAGGTCATAAAAAAAATTGACTTTTTTTGTCAAATTCTCATGCCTTAGTATACTATGACACTTTTCATGACATTTTGAGGTCATAAAAAAAATTGACTTTTTTTGTCAAATTTTCATGCCTTAGTATACTATGACACTTTTCATGACATTTTGAGGTCATAAAAAAATTGACTTTTTTTGTCAAATTTTCATGCCTTAGTATACTATGACACTTTTCATGACATTTTGAGGTCATAAAAAAAATTGACTTTTTTTGTCAAATTTTCATGCCTTAGTATACTATGACACTTTTCATGACATTTTGAGGTCATAAAAAAAATTGACTTTTTTTGTCAAATTTTCATGCCTTAGTATACTATGACACTTTTCATGACATTTTGAGGTCATAAAAAAAATTGACTTTTTTTGTCAAATTTTCATGCCTTAGTATACTATGACACTTTTCATGACATTTTGAGGTCATAAAAAAAATTCACTTTTTTTGTCAAATTTTCATGCCTTAATATACTATGACACTTTTCATGACATTTTGAGGTCATAAAAAAAATTGACTTTTTTTGTCAAATTTTCATGCCTTAGTATACTATGACACTTTTCATGACATTTTGAGGTCATAAAAAAAGTTGACTTTTTTTGTCAAATTCTCATGCCTTAGTATACTATGACACTTTTCATGACATTTTGAGGTCATAAAAAAAATTGACTTTTTTTGTCAAATTCTCATGCCTTAGTATACTATGACACTTTTCATGACATTTTGAGGTCATAAAAAAATTTACTTTTTTTGTCAAATTTTCATGCCTTAGAATACTATGACACTTTTCATGACATTTTGAGGTCATAAAAAAAATTCACTTTTTTTGTCAAATTTTCATGCCTTAGTATACTATGACACTTTTCATGACATTTTGAGGTCATAAAAAAAATTGACTTTTTTTGTCAAATTTTCATGCCTTAGTATACTATGACACTTTTCATGACATTTTGAGGTCATAAAAAAAATTGACTTTTTTTGTCAAATTTTCATGCCTTAGTATACTATGACACTTTTCATGACATTTTGAGGTCATAAAAAAAATTGACTTTTTTTGTCAAATTTTCATGCCTTAGTATACTATGACACTTTTCATGACATTTTGAGGTCATAGAAAAAATTGACTTTTTTTGTCAAATTTTCATGCCTTAGTATACTATGACACTTTTCATGACATTTTGAGGTCATAAAAAAAATTGACTTTTTTTGTCAAATTTTCATGCCTTAGTATACTATGACACTTTTCATGACATTTTGAGGTCATAAAAAAAATTCACTTTTTTTGTCAAATTTTCATGCCTTAGTATACTATGACACTTTTCATGACATTTTGAGGTCATAAAAAAAAATCACTTTTTTTGTCAAATTTTCATGCCATACGGCCGTATGATGTGTTTTATGACATTTTGAGGTCATAGAAAAAATTGACTTTTTTTGTCAAATTTTCATGCCTTAGTATACTATGACACTTTTCATGACATTTTGAGGTCATAAAAAAAATTGACTTTTTTTGTCAAATTTTCATGCCTTAGTATACTATGACACTTTTCATGACATTTTGAGGTCATAAAAAAAATTGACTTTTTTTGTCAAATTTTCATGCCTTAGTATACTATGACACTTTTCATGACATTTTGAGGTCATAAAAAAAATTCACTTTTTTTGTCAAATTTTCATGCCTTAGTATACTATGACACTTTTCATGACATTTTGAGGTCATAGAAAAAATTCACTTTTTTTGTCAAATTTTCATGCCATACGGCCGTATGATGTGTTTTATGACATTTTGAGGTCATAGAAAAAATTGACTTTTTTTGTCAAATTTTCATGCCTTAGTATACTATGACACTTTTCATGACATTTTGAGGTCATAAAAAAAATTGACTTTTTTTGTCAAATTTTCATGCCTTAGTATACTATGACACTTTTCATGACATTTTGAGGTCATAGAAAAAATTGACTTTTTTTTGGTCAAATTTTCATGCCTTAGTATACTATGACACTTTTCATGACATTTTGAGGTCATAAAAAAAATTCACTTTTTTTGTCAAATTTTCATGCCTTAGTATACTATGACACTTTTCATGACATTTTGAGGTCATAAAAAAAATTGACTTTTTTTGTCAAATTTTCATGCCTTAGTATACTATGACACTTTTCATGACATTTTGAGGTCATAAAAAAAATTGACTTTTTTTGTCAAATTTTCATGCCTTAATATACTATGACACTTTTCATGACATTTTGAGGTCATAAAAAAAATTGACTTTTTTTGTCAAATTTTCATGCCTTAGTATACTATGACACTTTTCATGACATTTTGAGGTCATAAAAAAAGTTGACTTTTTTTGTCAAATTCTCATGCCTTAGTATACTATGACACTTTTCATGACATTTTGAGGTCATAAAAAAAATTGACTTTTTTTGTCAAATTCTCATGCCTTAGTATACTATGACACTTTTCATGACATTTTGAGGTCATAAAAAAATTGACTTTTTTTGTCAAATTTTCATGCCTTAGTATACTATGACACTTTTCATGACATTTTGAGGTCATAAAAAAAATTCACTTTTTTTGTCAAATTTTCATGCCATACGGCCGTATGATGTGTTTTATGACATTTTGAGGTCATAAAAAAATGGACTTTTTTTGTCAAATTTTCATGCCTTAGTATACTATGACACTTTTCATGACATTTTGAGGTCATAAAAAAAATTCACCTTTTTTGTCAAATTTTCATGCCTTAGTATACTATGACACTTTTCATGACATTTTGAGGTCATAGAAAAAATTGACTTTTTTTGTCAAATTTTCATGCCTTAGTATACTATGACACTTTTCATGACATTTTGAGGTCATAAAAAAATTGACTTTTTTTGTCAAATTTTCATGCCTTAGTATACTATGACACTTTTCATGACATTTTGAGGTCATAGAAAAAATTGACTTTTTTTGTCAAATTTTCATGCCTTAGTATACTATGACACTTTTCATGACATTTTGAGGTCATAAAAAAAATTGACTTTTTTTGTCAAATTTTCATGCCTTAGTATACTATGACACTTTTCATGACATTTTGAGGTCATAAAAAAAATTGACTTTTTTTGTCAAATTTTCATGCCTTAGTATACTATGACACTTTTCATGACATTTTGAGGTCATAGAAAAAATTGACTTTTTTTTTGTCAAATTTTCATGCCTTAGTATACTATGACACTTTTCATGACATTTTGAGGTCATAAAAAAAATTCACTTTTTTTGTCAAATTTTCATGCCTTAGTATACTATGACACTTTTCATGACATTTTGAGGTCATAAAAAAAATTGACTTTTTTTGTCAAATTTTCATGCCTTAGTATACTATGACACTTTTCATGACATTTTGAGGTCATAAAAAAAATTGACTTTTTTTGTCAAATTTTCATGCCTTAATATACTATGACACTTTTCATGACATTTTGAGGTCATAAAAAAAATTGACTTTTTTTGTCAAATTTTCATGCCTTAGTATACTATGACACTTTTCATGACATTTTGAGGTCATAAAAAAAGTTGACTTTTTTTGTCAAATTCTCATGCCTTAGTATACTATGACACTTTTCATGACATTTTGAGGTCATAAAAAAAATTGACTTTTTTTGTCAAATTCTCATGCCTTAGTATACTATGACACTTTTCATGACATTTTGAGGTCATAAAAAAATTGACTTTTTTTGTCAAATTTTCATGCCTTAGTATACTATGACACTTTTCATGACATTTTGAGGTCATAAAAAAAATTCACTTTTTTTGTCAAATTTTCATGCCATACGGCCGTATGATGTGTTTTATGACATTTTGAGGTCATAAAAAAATGGACTTTTTTTGTCAAATTTTCATGCCTTAGTATACTATGACACTTTTCATGACATTTTGAGGTCATAAAAAAAATTCACCTTTTTTGTCAAATTTTCATGCCTTAGTATACTATGACACTTTTCATGACATTTTGAGGTCATAGAAAAAATTGACTTTTTTTGTCAAATTTTCATGCCTTAGTATACTATGACACTTTTCATGACATTTTGAGGTCATAAAAAAATTGACTTTTTTTGTCAAATTTTCATGCCTTAGTATACTATGACACTTTTCATGACATTTTGAGGTCATAGAAAAAATTGACTTTTTTTGTCAAATTTTCATGCCTTAGTATACTATGACACTTTTCATGACATTTTGAGGTCATAAAAAAAATTGACTTTTTTTGTCAAATTTTCATGCCTTAGTATACTATGACACTTTTCATGACATTTTGAGGTCATAGAAAAAATTGACTTTTTTTTTGTCAAATTTTCATGCCTTAGTATACTATGACACTTTTCATGACATTTTGAGGTCATAGAAAAAATTGACTTTTTTTGTCAAATTTTCATGCCTTAGTATACTATGACACTTTTCATGACATTTTGAGGTCATAAAAAAAATTGACTTTTTTTGTCAAATTTTCATGCCTTAGTATACTATGACACTTTTCATGACATTTTGAGGTCATAAAAAAAATTGACTTTTTTTGTCAAATTTTCATGCCTTAATATACTATGACACTTTTCATGACATTTTGAGGTCATAAAAAAAATTGACTTTTTTTGTCAAATTTTCATGCCTTAGTATACTATGACACTTTTCATGACATTTTGAGGTCATAAAAAAAGTTGACTTTTTTTGTCAAATTCTCATGCCTTAGTATACTATGACACTTTTCATGACATTTTGAGGTCATAAAAAAAATTGACTTTTTTTGTCAAATTCTCATGCCTTAGTATACTATGACACTTTTCATGACATTTTGAGGTCATAAAAAAATTGACTTTTTTTGTCAAATTTTCATGCCTTAGTATACTATGACACTTTTCATGACATTTTGAGGTCATAAAAAAAATTCACTTTTTTTGTCAAATTTTCATGCCTTAGTATACTATGACACTTTTCATGACATTTTGAGGTCATAAAAAAAATTCACTTTTTTTGTCAAATTTTCATGCCTTAGTATACTATGACACTTTTCATGACATTTTGAGGTCATAAAAAAAATTGACTTTTTTTGTCAAATTTTCATGCCATACGGCCGTATGATGTTTTATGACATTTTGAGGTCATAGAAAAAATTGACTTTTTTTGTCAAATTTTCATGCCTTAGTATACTATGACACTTTTCATGACATTTTGAGGTCATAAAAAAAATTGACTTTTTTTGTCAAATTTTCATGCCTTAGTATACTATGACACTTTTCATGACATTTTGAGGTCATAAAAAAAATTCACTTTTTTTGTCAAATTTTCATGCCATACGGCCGTATGATGTGTTTTATGACATTTTGAGGTCATAGAAAAAATTGACTTTTTTTGTCAAATTTTCATGCCTTAGTATACTATGACACTTTTCATGACATTTTGAGGTCATAGAAAAAATTGACTTTTTTTGTCAAATTTTCATGCCTTAGTATACTATGACACTTTTCATGACATTTTGAGGTCATAAAAAAAATTGACTTTTTTTGTCAAATTTTCATGCCTTAGTATACTATGACACTTTTCATGACATTTTGAGGTCATAAAAAAATTGACTTTTTTTGTCAAATTTTCATGCCTTAGTATACTATGACACTTTTCATGACATTTTGAGGTCATAGAAAAAATTGACTTTTTTTGTCAAATTTTCATGCCTTAGTATACTATGACACTTTTCATGACATTTTGAGGTCATAGAAAAAATTGACTTTTTTTGTCAAATTTTCATGCCTTAGTATACTATGACACTTTTCATGACATTTTGAGGTCATAGAAAAAATTGACTTTTTTTTGTCAAATTTTCATGCCTTAGTATACTATGACACTTTTCATGACATTTTGAGGTCATAAAAAAAGTTGACTTTTTTTGTCAAATTCTCATGCCTTAGTATACTATGACACTTTTCATGACATTTTGAGGTCATAAAAAAAATTGACTTTTTTTGTCAAATTCTCATGCCTTAGTATACTATGACACTTTTCATGACATTTTGAGGTCATAAAAAAATTGACTTTTTTTGTCAAATTTTCATGCCTTAGTATACTATGACACTTTTCATGACATTTTGAGGTCATAAAAAAAATTCACTTTTTTTGTCAAATTTTCATGCCTTAGTATACTATGACACTTTTCATGACATTTTGAGGTCATAAAAAAAATTGACTTTTTTTGTCAAATTTTCATGCCTTAGTATACTATGACACTTTTCATGACATTTTGAGGTCATAAAAAAAATTCACTTTTTTTGTCAAATTTTCATGCCTTAGTATACTATGACACTTTTCATGACATTTTGAGGTCATAAAAAAAATTGACTTTTTTTGTCAAATTTTCATGCCATACGGCCGTATGATGTTTTATGACATTTTGAGGTCATAGAAAAAATTGACTTTTTTTGTCAAATTTTCATGCCTTAGTATACTATGACACTTTTCATGACATTTTGAGGTGATAAAAAAAATTGACTTTTTTTGTCAAATTTTCATGCCTTAGTATACTATGACACTTTTCATGACATTTTGAGGTCATAAAAAAAATTCACTTTTTTTGTCAAATTTTCATGCCATACGGCCGTATGATGTGTTTTATGACATTTTGAGGTCATAAAAAAATGGACTTTTTTTGTCAAATTTTCATGCCTTAGTATACTATGACACTTTTCATGACATTTTGAGGTCATAAAAAAAATTCACCTTTTTTGTCAAATTTTCATGCCTTAGTATACTATGACACTTTTCATGACATTTTGAGGTCATAGAAAAAATTGACTTTTTTTGTCAAATTTTCATGCCTTAGTATACTATGACACTTTTCATGACATTTTGAGGTCATAAAAAAATTGACTTTTTTTGTCAAATTTTCATGCCTTAGTATACTATGACACTTTTCATGACATTTTGAGGTCATAGAAAAAATTGACTTTTTTTGTCAAATTTTCATGCCTTAGTATACTATGACACTTTTCATGACATTTTGAGGTCATAAAAAAAATTGACTTTTTTTGTCAAATTTTCATGCCTTAGTATACTATGACACTTTTCATGACATTTTGAGGTCATAAAAAAAATTGACTTTTTTTGTCAAATTTTCATGCCTTAGTATACTATGACACTTTTCATGACATTTTGAGGTCATAAAAAAAATTGACTTTTTTTGTCAAATTTTCATGCCTTAATATACTATGACACTTTTCATGACATTTTGAGGTCATAAAAAAAATTGACTTTTTTTGTCAAATTTTCATGCCTTAGTATACTATGACACTTTTCATGACATTTTGAGGTCATAAAAAAAGTTGACTTTTTTTGTCAAATTCTCATGCCTTAGTATACTATGACACTTTTCATGACATTTTGAGGTCATAAAAAAAATTGACTTTTTTTGTCAAATTCTCATGCCTTAGTATACTATGACACTTTTCATGACATTTTGAGGTCATAAAAAAATTGACTTTTTTTGTCAAATTTTCATGCCTTAGTATACTATGACACTTTTCATGACATTTTGAGGTCATAAAAAAAATTCACTTTTTTTGTCAAATTTTCATGCCTTAGTATACTATGACACTTTTCATGACATTTTGAGGTCATAAAAAAAATTCACTTTTTTTGTCAAATTTTCATGCCTTAGTATACTATGACACTTTTCATGACATTTTGAGGTCATAAAAAAAATTGACTTTTTTTGTCAAATTTTCATGCCATACGGCCGTATGATGTTTTATGACATTTTGAGGTCATAGAAAAAATTGACTTTTTTTGTCAAATTTTCATGCCTTAGTATACTATGACACTTTTCATGACATTTTGAGGTCATAAAAAAAATTGACTTTTTTTGTCAAATTTTCATGCCTTAGTATACTATGACACTTTTCATGACATTTTGAGGTCATAAAAAAAATTCACTTTTTTTGTCAAATTTTCATGCCATACGGCCGTATGATGTTTTATGACATTTTGAGGTCATAGAAAAAATGGACTTTTTTTGTCAAATTTTCATGCCTTAGTATACTATGACACTTTTCATGACATTTTGAGGTCATAGAAAAAATGGACTTTTTTTGTCAAATTTTCATGCCTTAGTATACTATGACACTTTTCATGACATTTTGAGGTCATAAAAAAAAATCACTTTTTTTGTCAAATTTTCATGCCTTAGTATACTATGACACTTTTCATGACATTTTGAGGTCATAAAAAAATTGACTTTTTTTGTCAAATTTTCATGCCTTAGTATACTATGACACTTTTCATGACATTTTGAGGTCATAAAAAAAATTCACTTTTTTTGTCAAATTTTCATGCCTTAGTATACTATGACACTTTTCATGACATTTTGAGGTCATAAAAAAAGTTGACTTTTTTTTGTCAAATTCTCATGCCTTAGTATACTATGACACTTTTCATGACATTTTGAGGTCATAAAAAAAATTGACTTTTTTTGTCAAATTCTCATGCCTTAGTATACTATGACACTTTTCATGACATTTTGAGGTCATAAAAAAAATTGACTTTTTTTGTCAAATTTTCATGCCTTAGTATACTATGACACTTTTCATGACATTTTGAGGTCATAAAAAAATTGACTTTTTTTGTCAAATTTTCATGCCTTAGTATACTATGACACTTTTCATGACATTTTGAGGTCATAAAAAAAATTGACTTTTTTTGTCAAATTTTCATGCCTTAGTATACTATGACACTTTTCATGACATTTTGAGGTCATAAAAAAAATTCACTTTTTTGTCAAATTTTCATGCCTTAGTATACTATGACACTTTTCATGACATTTTGAGGTCATAAAAAAAATTCACTTTTTTTGTCAAATTTTCATGCCTTAGTATACTATGACACTTTTCATGACATTTTGAGGTCATAAAAAAAAATCACTTTTTTCGTCAAATTTTCATGCCATACGGCCGTATGATGTGTTTTATGACATTTTGAGGTCATAGAAAAAATTGACTTTTTTTGTCAAATTATAATGCCTTAGTATACTATGACACTTTTCATGACATTTTGAGGTCATAAAAAAAATTGACTTTTTTTGTCAAATTTTCATGCCATACGGCCGTATGATGTGTTTTATGACATTTTGAGGTCATAGAAAAAATTGACTTTTTTTGTCAAATTTTCATGCCTTAGTATACTATGACACTTTTCATGACATTTTGAGGTCATAAAAAAAGTTGACTTTTTTTGTCAAATTCTCATGCCTTAGTATACTATGACACTTTTCATGACATTTTGAGGTCATAAAAAAAATTGACTTTTTTTGTCAAATTCTCATGCCTTAGTATACTATGACACTTTTCATGACATTTTGAGGTCATAAAAAAAATTGACTTTTTTTGTCAAATTTTCATGCCTTAGTATACTATGACACTTTTCATGACATTTTGAGGTCATAAAAAAATTGACTTTTTTTGTCAAATTTTCATGCCTTAGTATACTATGACACTTTTCATGACATTTTGAGGTCATAAAAAAAATTGACTTTTTTTGTCAAATTTTCATGCCTTAGTATACTATGACACTTTTCATGACATTTTGAGGTCATAAAAAAATTGACTTTTTTTGTCAAATTTTCATGCCTTAGTATACTATGACACTTTTCATGACATTTTGAGGTCATAAAAAAAATTGACTTTTTTTGTCAAATTCTCATGCCTTAGTATACTATGACACTTTTCATGACATTTTGAGGTCATAAAAAAATTGACTTTTTTTGTCAAATTTTCATGCCTTAGAATACTATGACACTTTTCATGACATTTTGAGGTCATAAAAAAAATTCACTTTTTTTGTCAAATTTTCATGCCTTAGTATACTATGACACTTTTCATGACATTTTGAGGTCATAAAAAAAATTGACTTTTTTTGTCAAATTTTCATGCCTTAGTATACTATGACACTTTTCATGACATTTTGAGGTCATAAAAAAAATTGACTTTTTTTGTCAAATTTTCATGCCTTAGTATACTATGACACTTTTCATGACATTTTGAGGTCATAAAAAAAATTGACTTTTTTTGTCAAATTTTCATGCCATACGGCCGTATGATGTTTTATGACATTTTGAGGTCATAGAAAAAATTGACTTTTTTTGTCAAATTTTCATGCCTTAGTATACTATGACACTTTTCATGACATTTTGAGGTCATAAAAAAAATTGACTTTTTTTGTCAAATTTTCATGCCTTAGTATACTATGACACTTTTCATGACATTTTGAGGTCATAAAAAAAATTCACTTTTTTTGTCAAATTTTCATGCCATACGGCCGTATGATGTGTTTTATGACATTTTGAGGTCATAGAAAAAATTGACTTTTTTTGTCAAATTTTCATGCCTTAGTATACTATGACACTTTTCATGACATTTTGAGGTCATAGAAAAAATTGACTTTTTTTGTCAAATTTTCATGCCTTAGTATACTATGACACTTTTCATGACATTTTGAGGTCATAAAAAAAATTGACTTTTTTTGTCAAATTTTCATGCCTTAGTATACTATGACACTTTTCATGACATTTTGAGGTCATAAAAAAATTGACTTTTTTTGTCAAATTTTCATGCCTTAGTATACTATGACACTTTTCATGACATTTTGAGGTCATAGAAAAAATTGACTTTTTTTGTCAAATTTTCATGCCTTAGTATACTATGACACTTTTCATGACATTTTGAGGTCATAGAAAAAATTGACTTTTTTTGTCAAATTTTCATGCCTTAGTATACTATGACACTTTTCATGACATTTTGAGGTCATAGAAAAAATTGACTTTTTTTTGTCAAATTTTCATGCCTTAGTATACTATGACACTTTTCATGACATTTTGAGGTCATAAAAAAATTGACTTTTTTTGTCAAATTTTCATGCCTTAGTATACTATGACACTTTTCATGACATTTTGAGGTCATAAAAAAAATTCACCTTTTTTGTCAAATTTTCATGCCTTAGTATACTATGACACTTTTCATGACATTTTGAGGTCATAAAAAAAATTGACTTTTTTTGAGGTCATAAAAAAAATTGACTTTTTTTGTCAAATTTTCACGCCTTAGTATACTATGACACTTTTCATGACATTTTGAGGTCATAAAAAAAATTGACTTTTTTTGTCAAATTTTCATGCCTTAGTATACTATGACACTTTTCATGACATTTTGAGGTCATAAAAAAAATTGACTTTTTTTTGTCAAATTTTCATGCCTTAGTATACTATGACACTTTTCATGACATTTTGAGGTCATAGAAAAAATTGACTTTTTTTGTCAAATTTTCATGCCTTAGTATACTATGACACTTTTCATGACATTTTGAGGTCATAAAAAAAATTGACTTTTTTTGTCAAATTTTCATGCCTTAGTATACTATGACACTTTTCATGACATTTTGAGGTCATAGAAAAAATTGACTCTTTTTTGTCAAATTTTCATGCCTTAGTATACTATGACACTTTTCATGACATTTTGAGGTCATAGAAAAAATTGACTTTTTTTTGTCAAATTTTCATGCCTTAGTATACTATGACACTTTTCATGACATTTTGAGGTCATAGAAAAAAATCACTTTTTTTGTCAAATTTTCATGCCTTAGTATACTATGACACTTTTCATGACATTTTGAGGTCATAAAAAAATTGACTTTTTTTGTCAAATTTTCATGCCTTAGTATACTATGACACTTTTCATGACATTTTGAGGTCATAGAAAAAATTGACTTTTTTTGGTCAAATTTTCATGCCTTAGTATACTATGACACTTTTCATGACATTTTGAGGTCATAGAAAAAATTGACTTTTTTTGAGGTCATAAAAAAAATTCACTTTTTTTGTCAAATTTTCATGCCATACGGCCGTATGATGTGTTTTATGACATTTTGAGGTCATAGAAAAAATGGACTTTTTTTGTCAAATTTTCATGCCTTAGTATACTATGACACTTTTCATGACATTTTGAGGTCATAAAAAAAATTGACTTTTTTTGTCAAATTTTCATGCCTTAGTATACTATGACACTTTTCATGACATTTTGAGGTCATAAAAAAATTGACTTTTTTGTCAAATTTTCATGCCTTAGTATACTATGACACTTTTCATGACATTTTGAGGTCATAGAAAAAAATTGACTTTTTTTGTCAAATTTTCATGCCTTAGTATACTATGACACTTTTCATGACATTTTGAGGTCATAAAAAAAACTGAATTTTTTTGTCAAATTTTCATGCCTTAGTATACTATGACACTTTTCATGACATTTTGAGGTCATAAAAAAAATTGACTTTTTTTGTCAAATTTTCATGCCTTAGTATACTATGACACTTTTCATGACATTTTGAGGTCATAGAAAAAATTGACTCTTTTTTGTCAAATTTTCATGCCTTAGTATACTATGACACTTTTCATGACATTTTGAGGTCATAGAAAAAATTGACTTTTTTTTGTCAAATTTTCATGCCTTAGTATACTATGACACTTTTCATGACATTTTGAGGTCATAGAAAAAAATCACTTTTTTTGTCAAATTTTCATGCCTTAGTATACTATGACACTTTTCATGACATTTTGAGGTCATAAAAAAATTGACTTTTTTTGTCAAATTTTCATGCCTTAGTATACTATGACACTTTTCATGACATTTTGAGGTCATAGAAAAAATTGACTTTTTTTGGTCAAATTTTCATGCCTTAGTATACTATGACACTTTTCATGACATTTTGAGGTCATAAAAAAAATTCACCTTTTTTGTCAAATTTTCATGCCTTAGTATACTATGACACTTTTCATGACATTTTGAGGTCATAGAAAAAATTGACTTTTTTTGTCAAATTTTCATGCCTTAGTATACTATGACACTTTTCATGACATTTTGAGGTCATAAAAAAATTGACTTTTTTTGTCAAATTTTCATGCCTTAGTATACTATGACACTTTTCATGACATTTTGAGGTCATAGAAAAAATTGACTTTTTTTGTCAAATTTTCATGCCTTAGTATACTATGACACTTTTCATGACATTTTGAGGTCATAGAAAAAATTGACTTTTTTTTTGTCAAATTTTCATGCCTTAGTATACTATGACACTTTTCATGACATTTTGAGGTCATAGAAAAAATTGACTTTTTTTGTCAAATTTTCATGCCTTAGTATACTATGACACTTTTCATGACATTTTGAGGTCATAGAAAAAATTGACTTTTTTTTGTCAAATTTTCATGCCTTAGTATATACTATGACACTTTTCATGACATTTTGAGGTCATAGAAAAAATTGACTTTTTTTGTCAAATTTTCATGCCTTAGTATACTATGACACTTTTCATGACATTTTGAGGTCATAGAAAAAATTGACTTTTTTTGTCAAATTTTCATGCCTTAGTATACTATGACACTTTTCATGACATTTTGAGGTCATAAAAAAAATTGACTTTTTTTGTCAAATTTTCATGCCTTAGTATACTATGACACTTTTCATGACATTTTGAGGTCATAAAAAAAATTGACTTTTTTTTGTCAAATTTTCATGCCTTAGTATACTATGACACTTTTCATGACATTTTGAGGTCATAGAAAAAATTGACTTTTTTTGTCAAATTTTCATGCCTTAGTATACTATGACACTTTTCATGACATTTTGAGGTCATAAAAAAAATTCACCTTTTTTGTCAAATTTTCATGCCTTAGTATACTATGACACTTTTCATGACATTTTGAGGTCATAAAAAAAATTGACTTTTTTGTCAAATTTTCATGCCTTAGTATACTATGACACTTTTCATGACATTTTGAGGTCATAGAAAAAAATTGACTTTTTTTGTCAAATTTTCATGCCTTAGTATACTATGACACTTTTCATGACATTTTGAGGTCATAAAAAAAACTGAATTTTTTTGTCAAATTTTCATGCCTTAGTATACTATGACACTTTTCATGACATTTTGAGGTCATAAAAAAAATTGACTTTTTTTGTCAAATTTTCATGCCTTAGTATACTATGACACTTTTCATGACATTTTGAGGTCATAAAAAAAATTGACTTTTTTTGTCAAATTTTCATGCCTTAGTATACTATGACACTTTTCATGACATTTTGAGGTCATAGAAAAAATTGACTTTTTTTGTCAAATTTTCATGCCTTAGTATACTATGACACTTTTCATGACATTTTGAGGTCATAAAAAAAACTGAATTTTTTTGTCAAATTTTCATGCCTTAGTATACTATGACACTTTTCATGACATTTTGAGGTCATAAAAAAAACTGAATTTTTTTGTCAAATTTTCATGCCTTAGTATACTATGACACTTTTCATGACATTTTGAGGTCATAAAAAAAATTGACTTTTTTTGTCAAATTTTCATGCCTTAGTATACTATGACACTTTTCATGACATTTTGAGGTCATAGAAAAAATTGACTCTTTTTTGTCAAATTTTCATGCCTTAGTATACTATGACACTTTTCATGACATTTTGAGGTCATAGAAAAAATTGACTTTTTTTTGAGGTCATAAAAAAAATTCACTTTTTTTGTCAAATTTTCATGCCATACGGCCGTATGATGTGTTTTATGACATTTTGAGGTCATAGAAAAAATGGACTTTTTTTGTCAAATTTTCATGCCTTAGTATACTATGACACTTTTCATGACATTTTGAGGTCATAAAAAAAATTGACTTTTTTTGTCAAATTTTCATGCCTTAGTATACTATGACACTTTTCATGACATTTTGAGGTCATAAAAAAAATTGACTTTTTTTGTCAAATTTTCATGCCTTAGTATACTATGACACTTTTCATGACATTTTGAGGTCATAGAAAAAATTGACTCTTTTTTGTCAAATTTTCATGCCTTAGTATACTATGACACTTTTCATGACATTTTGAGGTCATAAAAAAAATTGACTTTTTTTGTCAAATTTTCATGCCTTAGTATACTATGACACTTTTCATGACATTTTGAGGTCATAGAAAAAATTGACTTTTTTTGTCAAATTTTCATGCCTTAGTATACTATGACACTTTTCATGACATTTTGAGGTCATAAAAAAAACTGAATTTTTTTGTCAAATTTTCATGCCTTAGTATACTATGACACTTTTCATGACATTTTGAGGTCATAAAAAAAATTCACTTTTTTGAGGTCATAAAAAAAATTCACTTTTTTTGTCAAATTTTCATGCCATACGGCCGTATGATGTGTTTTATGACATTTTGAGGTCATAGAAAAAATTGACTTTTTTTGTCAAATTTTCATGCCTTAGTATACTATGACACTTTTCATGACATTTTGAGGTCATAGAAAAAATTGACTTTTTTTGTCAAATTTTCATGCCTTAGTATACTATGACACTTTTCATGACATTTTGAGGTCATAAAAAAAATCACTTTTTTTGTCAAATTTTCATGCCTTAGTATACTATGACACTTTTCATGACATTTTGAGGTCATAGAAAAAATTGACTTTTTTTGTCAAATTTTCATGCCTTAGTATACTATGACACTTTTCATGACATTTTGAGGTCATAAAAAAAAATCACTTTTTTGTCAAATTTTCATGCCTTAGTATACTATGACACTTTTCATGACATTTTGAGGTCATAGAAAAAATTGACTTTTTTGTCAAATTTTCATGCCTTAGTATACTATGACACTTTTCAATGCCATTTTGAGGTCATAAAAAAAATTCACCTTTTTTGTCAAATTTTCATGCCTTAGTATACTATGACACTTTTCATGACATTTTGAGGTCATAGAAAAAAATGACTTTTTTTGTCAAATTTTCATGCCTTAGTATACTATGACACTTTTCATGACATTTTGAGGTCATAGAAAAAAATGACTTTTTTTGTCAAATTTTCATGCCTTAGTATACTATGACACTTTTCATGACATTTTGAGGTCATAGAAAAAATTGACTTTTTTTGTCAAATTTTCATGCCTTAGTATACTATGACACTTTTCATGACATTTTGAGGTCATAGAAAAAAATCACTTTTTTTGTCAAATTTTCATGCCTTAGTATACTATGACACTTTTCATGACATTTTGAGGTCATAAAAAAAATGACTTTTTTTGTCAAATTTTCATGCCTTAGTATACTATGACACTTTTCATGACATTTTGAGGTCATAAAAAAAATTGACTTTTTTTGTCAAATTTTCATGCCTTAGTATACTATGACAGTTTTCATGACATTTTGAG
Organism: Toxotes jaculatrix; assembly: GCF_017976425.1. Lineage (NCBI taxonomy): Eukaryota > Metazoa > Chordata > Actinopteri > Toxotidae > Toxotes > Toxotes jaculatrix. The sequence goes on along the minus strand of NC_054396.1, from coordinate 30,510,426 downwards.
GTCATAAAAAAAATGGACTTTTTTTTGTCAAATTTTCATGCCTTAGTATACTATGACACTTTTCATGACATTTTGAGGTAATAGAAAAAATTGACTTTTTTTGTCAAATTTTCATGCCTTAGTATACTATGACACTTTTCATGACATTTTGAGGTCATAAAAAAAATTGACTTTTTTTGTCAAATTTTCATGCCTTAGTATACTATGACACTTTTCATGACATTTTGAGGTCATAAAAAAAATTGACTTTTTTTGTCAAATTTTCATGCCTTAGTATAATATGACACTTTTCATGACATTTTGAGGTCATAAAAAAAATTGACTTTTTTTGAGGTCATAAAAAAAATTGACTTTTTTTGTCAAATTTTCACGCCTTAGTATACTATGACACTTTTCATGACATTTTGAGGTCATAAAAAAAATTGACTTTTTTTGTCAAATTTTCATGCCATACGGCCGTATGATGTGTTTCATGACATTTTGAGGTCATAGAAAAAATTGACTTTTTTTGAGGTCATAAAAAAAATTCACTTTTTTTGTCAAATTTTCATGCCATACGGCCGTATGATGTGTTTTATGACATTTTGAGGTCATAGAAAAAATGGACTTTTTTTGTCAAATTTTCATGCCTTAGTATACTATGACACTTTTCATGACATTTTGAGGTCATAAAAAAAATTGACTTTTTTTGTCAAATTTTCATGCCTTAGTATACTATGACACTTTTCATGACATTTTGAGGTCATAAAAAAAATTGACTTTTTTTGTCAAATTTTCATGCCTTAGTATACTATGACACTTTTCATGACATTTTGAGGTCATAAAAAAAATTGACTTTTTTTGTCAAATTTTCATGCCTTAGTATACTATGACACTTTTCATGACATTTTGAGGTCATAGAAAAAATTGACTTTTTTTGTCAAATTTTCATGCCTTAGTATACTATGACACTTTTCATGACATTTTGAGGTCATAAAAAAAACTGAATTTTTTTGTCAAATTTTCATGCCTTAGTATACTATGACACTTTTCATGACATTTTGAGGTCATAAAAAAAACTGAATTTTTTTGTCAAATTTTCATGCCTTAGTATACTATGACACTTTTCATGACATTTTGAGGTCATAAAAAAAATTGACTTTTTTTGTCAAATTTTCATGCCTTAGTATACTATGACACTTTTCATGACATTTTGAGGTCATAGAAAAAATTGACTCTTTTTTGTCAAATTTTCATGCCTTAGTATACTATGACACTTTTCATGACATTTTGAGGTCATAGAAAAAATTGACTTTTTTTGAGGTCATAAAAAAAATTCACTTTTTTTGTCAAATTTTCATGCCATACGGCCGTATGATGTGTTTTATGACATTTTGAGGTCATAGAAAAAATGGACTTTTTTTGTCAAATTTTCATGCCTTAGTATACTATGACACTTTTCATGACATTTTGAGGTCATAAAAAAAATTGACTTTTTTTGTCAAATTTTCATGCCTTAGTATACTATGACACTTTTCATGACATTTTGAGGTCATAAAAAAAATTGACTTTTTTTGTCAAATTTTCATGCCTTAGTATACTATGACACTTTTCATGACATTTTGAGGTCATAGAAAAAATTGACTTTTTTTGTCAAATTTTCATGCCTTAGTATACTATGACACTTTTCATGACATTTTGAGGTCATAAAAAAAATTGACTTTTTTTGAGGTCATAAAAAAAATTCACTTTTTTTGTCAAATTTTCACGCCTTAGTATACTATGACACTTTTCATGACATTTTGAGGTCATAAAAAAAATTGACTTTTTTGTCAAATTTTCATGCCATACGGCCGTATGGTGTGTTTCATGACATTTTGAGGTCATAGAAAAAATTGACTTTTTTTGTCAAATTTTCATGCCTTAGTATACTATGACACTTTTCATGACATTTTGAGGTCATAAAAAAAATTGACTTTTTTTGGTCAAATTTTCATGCCTTAGTATACTATGACACTTTTCATGACATTTTGAGGTCATAAAAAAAATTGACTTTTTTTGTCAAATTTTCATGCCTTAGTATACTATGACACTTTTCATGATATTTTGAGGTCATAAAAAAAATTGACTTTTTTTGTCAAATTTTCATGCCTTAGTATACTATGACACTTTTCATGACATTTTGAGGTCATAAAAAAAATTGACTTTTTTGGTCAAATTTTCATGCCTTAGTATACTATGACACTTTTCATGACATTTTGAGGTCATAGAAAAAATTGACTTTTTTTGTCAAATTTTCATGCCTTAGTATACTATGACACTTTTCATGACATTTTGAGGTCATAAAAAAAAATCACTTTTTTTGTCAAATTTTCATGCCATACGGCCGTATGATGTGTTTCATGACATTTTGAGGTCATAGAAAAAATTGACTTTTTTTGTCAAATTTTCATGCCTTAGTATACTATGACACTTTTCATGACATTTTGAGGTCATAAAAAAAATTGACTTTTTTTGTCAAATTTTCATGCCTTAGTATACTATGACACTTTTCATGACATTTTGAGGTCATAAAAAAAATCACTTTTTTTGTCAAATTTTCATGCCTTAGTATACTATGACACTTTTCATGACATTTTGAGGTCATAAAAAAAATTGACTTTTTTTGTCAAATTTTCATGCCTTAGTATACTATGACACTTTTCATGACATTTTGAGGTCATAGAAAAAATTGACTTTTTTTGTCAAATTTTCATGCCTTAGTATACTATGACACTTTTCATGACATTTTGAGGTCATAGAAAAAATTGACTTTTTTTGTCAAATTTTCATGCCTTAGTATACTATGACACTTTTCATGACATTTTGAGGTCATAAAAAAAATTGACTTTTTTTGAGGTCATAAAAAAAATTCACTTTTTTTGTCAAATTTTCACGCCTTAGTATACTATGACACTTTTCATGACATTTTGAGGTCATAAAAAAAATTGACTTTTTTGTCAAATTTTCATGCCATACAGCCGTATGGTGTGTTTCATGACATTTTGAGGTCATAGAAAAAATTGACTTTTTTTGTCAAATTTTCATGCCTTAGTATACTATGACACTTTTCATGACATTTTGAGGTCATAAAAAAAATTGACTTTTTTTGGTCAAATTTTCATGCCTTAGTATACTATGACACTTTTCATGACATTTTGAGGTCATAAAAAAAATTGACTTTTTTTGTCAAATTTTCATGCCTTAGTATACTATGACACTTTTCATGACATTTTGAGGTCATAAAAAAAATTGACTTTTTTTGTCAAATTTTCATGCCTTAGTATACTATGACACTTTTCATGACATTTTGAGGTCATAGAAAAAATTGACTTTTTTTGTCAAATTTTCATGCCTTAGTATACTATGACACTTTTCATGACATTTTGAGGTCATAAAAAAAATTGACTTTTTTTGAGGTCATAAAAAAAATTCACTTTTTTTGTCAAATTTTCACGCCTTAGTATACTATGACACTTTTCATGACATTTTGAGGTCATAAAAAAAATTGACTTTTTTGTCAAATTTTCATGCCATACGGCCGTATGGTGTGTTTCATGACATTTTGAGGTCATAGAAAAAATTGACTTTTTTTGTCAAATTTTCATGCCTTAGTATACTATGACACTTTTCATGACATTTTGAGGTCATAAAAAAAATTGACTTTTTTTGGTCAAATTTTCATGCCTTAGTATACTATGACACTTTTCATGACATTTTGAGGTCATAAAAAAAATTGACTTTTTTTGTCAAATTTTCATGCCTTAGTATACTATGACACTTTTCATGATATTTTGAGGTCATAAAAAAAATTGACTTTTTTTGTCAAATTTTCATGCCTTAGTATACTATGACACTTTTCATGACATTTTGAGGTCATAAAAAAAATTGACTTTTTTGGTCAAATTTTCATGCCTTAGTATACTATGACACTTTTCATGACATTTTGAGGTCATAGAAAAAATTGACTTTTTTTGTCAAATTTTCATGCCTTAGTATACTATGACACTTTTCATGACATTTTGAGGTCATAAAAAAAAATCACTTTTTTTGTCAAATTTTCATGCCATACGGCCGTATGATGTGTTTCATGACATTTTGAGGTCATAGAAAAAATTGACTTTTTTTGTCAAATTTTCATGCCTTAGTATACTATGACACTTTTCATGACATTTTGAGGTCATAAAAAAAATTGACTTTTTTTGTCAAATTTTCATGCCTTAGTATACTATGACACTTTTCATGACATTTTGAGGTCATAAAAAAAATCACTTTTTTTGTCAAATTTTCATGCCTTAGTATACTATGACACTTTTCATGACATTTTGAGGTCATAAAAAAAATTGACTTTTTTTGTCAAATTTTCATGCCTTAGTATACTATGACACTTTTCATGACATTTTGAGGTCATAGAAAAAATTGACTTTTTTTGTCAAATTTTCATGCCTTAGTATACTATGACACTTTTCATGACATTTTGAGGTCATAGAAAAAATTGACTTTTTTTGTCAAATTTTCATGCCTTAGTATACTATGACACTTTTCATGACATTTTGAGGTCATAAAAAAAATTGACTTTTTTTGAGGTCATAAAAAAAATTCACTTTTTTTGTCAAATTTTCACGCCTTAGTATACTATGACACTTTTCATGACATTTTGAGGTCATAAAAAAAATTGACTTTTTTGTCAAATTTTCATGCCATACGGCCGTATGGTGTGTTTCATGACATTTTGAGGTCATAGAAAAAATTGACTTTTTTTGTCAAATTTTCATGCCTTAGTATACTATGACACTTTTCATGACATTTTGAGGTCATAAAAAAAATTGACTTTTTTTGGTCAAATTTTCATGCCTTAGTATACTATGACACTTTTCATGACATTTTGAGGTCATAAAAAAAATTGACTTTTTTTGTCAAATTTTCATGCCTTAGTATACTATGACACTTTTCATGACATTTTGAGGTCATAAAAAAAATCACTTTTTTTGTCAAATTTTCATGCCTTAGTATACTATGACACTTTTCATGACATTTTGAGGTCATAAAAAAAATTGACTTTTTTTGTCAAATTTTCATGCCTTAGTATACTATGACACTTTTCATGACATTTTGAGGTCATAGAAAAAATTGACTTTTTTTGTCAAATTTTCATGCCTTAGTATACTATGACACTTTTCATGACATTTTGAGGTCATAGAAAAAATTGACTTTTTTTTGTCAAATTTTCATGCCTTAGTATACTATGACACTTTTCATGACATTTTGAGGTCATAGAAAAAATTGACTTTTTTTTGTCAAATTTTCATGCCTTAGTATACTATGACACTTTTCATGACATTTTGAGGTCATAGAAAAAATTCACTTTTTTTGTCAAATTTTCATGCCTTAGTATACTATGACACTTTTCATGACATTTTGAGGTCATAAAAAAATTGACTTTTTTTGTCAAATTTTCATGCCTTAGTATACTATGACACTTTTCATGACATTTTGAGGTCATAAAAAAAAATTGACTTTTTTTTGTCAAATTTTCATGCCTTAGTATACTATGACACTTTTCATGACATTTTGAGGTCATAAAAAAAATTGACTTTTTTTGTCAAATTTTCATGCCTTAGTATACTATGACACTTTTCATGACATTTTGAGGTCATAAAAAAAATTGACTTTTTTTGAGGTCATAAAAAAAATTCACTTTTTTTGTCAAATTTTCACGCCTTAGTATACTATGACACTTTTCATGACATTTTGAGGTCATAAAAAAAATTTACTTTTTTTGTCAAATTTTCATGCCTTAGTATACTATGACACTTTTCATGACATTTTGAGGTCATGACTTGAGGTAAATCATTTGCAGATGTTCTTCTGTTCCTAAATATAAAGTGAACCATATTCATCATTCACAAATATGTAATAATGTTTGCTAAAGATCTGTAGTTCTTCTTGTGACATCAGTGACAGAATTAGGAGTACAGAATATAAGAGTATAAAACATTTTATTAAAAGAAACAGCAACCAATGTGCTAAGAAACAACATATAGCAATAATAATGAAGTGCTTTTCAACAGCCTTCATATTCAAAACACTGTTAATACAGATTAAAAATTATTTGTTCTGCCAACAGGGCCTCCTTCGCTTTGGTCAACTCTATTCTTTGGACTGTGCATCATCTTTTTCCTCAGCCTGTGTGTGCAGGTTCTTGGCTGAAAGCACAGCTGTGGGAGACGGTGGCGTTAGGTTACCTGAAAGCACACAGAAAGGACCAGTGGCAGCTATTTAACCTAAACTGATAGTTACTATAACATTGTGTTATAACTTGGGATGGGAATTGGTAAAATGCTATGGATGTCAAATCTATTATCGGCTCTGCTTATTGATCTGATTCTTTAATGATTCCCTGATGGATTCCTGATTTATGTGAGAATCAGACAGGAGGACGCCTGCTGACCTGATAGAAGGTCAACAGGTTGCAATATCTCAGTTCATATAACTAACTGTGTTAGTTACACGGACATCTTCTTTTTTCAAAGACCAGGCTTAGGGACTAGACATGACAGATTCAGTCAGGTATAATAAGTCATCAAATAAGTTAACCAGCAAACGTGAGAACTGTGGACTTGTAACGTTACCTGCGCTGCTTCTGCCAGCTCCTTCTCCATCTTCGATAGTCGAAGGCCGCTTGGAACACTTAGCTCTTGTTGTGACGGACATGTTCCAGCATCAGAATGTCTAACGGGCCGCACTGCCTGATGGGAAATGTTCAAATATTGAGATAAAATGTACATGAGTCATAACCAACAGCGGTAATGTGCAGTCTCTGCTGTCGCTGCCTGTGCTGGCTGAAAGTGGTGCTGCGTTCAGGGACACAAAGAACATTTCTAGATGTGACTTTTTAAATTTCCCACAACACGGGAAGGCATCAATTGACGCACATACAAGCTGTAGCTACTAATACAAAGTGTCACACAATGATCACATTAACGCACATTATGGGACTTTTGACATCGCTGATCGTATGTAGTACAAAGGACACAATTATTCTACAGAATATGGTAAGTGTCATACACCTGGCAACACTGCTAACTGCTCTCTGAACACACACAGACATATAAACATGTCGAACTGCCTTGTGGGAGATTTCTGGCGGGCCCATCCATTCATTCATAAATGCGGGATATGCATTCAAATGTAGGCGGTGAACTTGGAGGTTTAATTTCTGTAAGCTGTTAAAATGCCTGGTTTGGCCAGTATATTGAGAGAGCATTCAAGTATTTCAGGTAAGGTAACCTCGGCAGCAGAGTTAGCTGGCAGCATCCAGCAGTGTCTCCTCACCAGTCTGCGGACTGGCTGAGAGGGGCTGGTCGAGCTGAAGGCGAGATGTCGTCACTGTAAATCACCAAACAGCAAACACACAGGAAAAGGTCTGAACACAGGAATACATTCATGTCTGATGTTCGTCTTGCAAGTGATTGGACGAGGGCTAGAAGGCTCGTCGGGCTCCTCCAATCACATGCGAGGTCATTATTATTATTATTATTACTATTATTAAAAAAACACCACTCAATCATATTAAGGTGTGTTCGGGTTGTGGGGCGTGTTCAGTGTGTGGGGTATGGCCACTTGTCTCTGGCCAACAGTGAACTGCTTATATGCATACTGGGAAAGCTGGTTTCACAATCATGTCACGTTGTCATGACAACGTCATACACAGGTTGCATTTTGTTGGCTAATGTCAAGTTGTCATGATGAGGACACACAAAACAAAACAATGTCAACTTGACATTACAAAAACCGAATGACACTTTATGACAACAGTCACACACATTCATGATAATCATGAATGTGTGTGACGTGTCATGGCACGTGACAGGCTCATGTCACCATTATGCAGACACCTGTGTGTGAGTGTTGTAGCAGAGTCTCCCACAGAACATGCTGATTCTGAAAGGCAAACCTGAGGAGCTGTACTCTTTCATGCTGAGCACTGAGCGGACACCAGGGGGCAGTGTCGATCTGCACTGAGGCTGACAGACCGCCATCACTGTCACTGTCTGTGTTTGTGTTGTGTGTGTGTGCACCTCCCTCCTCCCTCTGTGTGTATCCATATGTACCTGTGTGTTTGTGTGTGTAGTTTCATGTGAGTGTGTAAACGTGTGTGTGGGGGGGAGTGTGGGGGAGGGGGTGTGTGTGTGTGGGGGGGGCAGCAACATGTCTGTCATCTGATGATCCTCACTGTAGGTCTTTGCTGTGTGTGTGTGTGTGTGTGCGCTGTCACTGAGTTTTATGTCTTTTCATTTTTGCATTCCCTCCACTGAGCACCTTAAAATGACATATTGACAGATCCTTTCACACACACACACACACACACACACACACACACACACACACACACACACACACACACACACACACACACAGTGACGGGATTGTGTGTTTGTGATTCATTTTCAGCTCTGAATCCTGATTATGTTCTCCAAGGCCACTGATGTAATGAGGTGTACACACACACACACACTGAATTGGCTGCAGGCGTGACCTTGGTGTGTTAAACTCTGCAGCAAATCAGAGCTCAAAAAGCCAACCAATCATCCTCCAGCTACAGGAGAAGGTGTGTGTGTGTGTGTCATAGAGGACTGGTCACTTCTGTGATATGTGAGACAAACACAGTGTCTCCTCTAACTGTCCCTGCCTGTGTTTCATTAATCTTACTTTAATCTTACACAAACTTCTTTGGTGTAATTACCTGAACATCTGACTGGACACAGTCTGCGTCTCACCGACCTCTGAGTGAGGACCTGAGCCTCATGAGTGCTGAAGAACAAGAAGAAGAATTTTTATTGTCCAAGTATATTTTTACACATACAGGAAATTTTACCCTCACTGAGTGAACCAAACACACACACACACACCTGCACCAGAGAAGGTGGGGCAGAGGGCTGGCACCCGGGGTCTTTGTTCCTGACGGAGGAGAAACTGAATCTCAGACGGTGATTTAAACAGATGGATGTTTTATTGTCTCAAACATTTAATCTTTTATCCATAAAATGTAAAAACACTGAAAAACAAAAAGCTGTTTTCAGGGATCCAGTTCATCCAGCTGTGGACGCTGGGACACACCCAGCTCCTCTGGGTGACGGTCAGACGTCCCGTGCTGCAGATCACGTGTGAAAGCAGCTTTGGCTTCACACAGGTTTCAGCCTGTAGAACAAAGCTCAGGGTAAAGCACCGTGTGGAGTCTGTGTTAATCAGCGTTACAGCTCAAATCAATCAGACTGATTGACAAACTGACTCCCCAGATACCAGTCAATGCAGCGCCCCCCTGTGGGCCCCCCCGTGGGCCCCCCCGTGGGACCCGCTGCTGTGTAAAATGAGATGGAAATAAAGAGTGTGGGCCTTTTGTTGTTCAGAGAAAATGCTGAGGGGGGGTCGGTGATTCACAGTAACAGCCACAGGATCATATCTGAAATCGATCACACCTCTGGAACCTGGATCCCATTAAAGAAACCTGAGTCTCTGTTTGTTTGTGTGTTTTGTGTGTGTGGATATTTGTGTGTCTGCCTCTGATGTTTCTGAGCTGAGAACACGCTCAGCATCAAAACCCAGAAACTGCTGATTATTCTACTGGAGAGACTCTGTTATCTGTTTTATAAGGTTTATTGTTCCTGGTTTTATGTTTGGTTATATAATCTGCAGAATATGTGCCCCCCTCCACACCACACACCACACACACACACCCACACACACCTGTGAAACTATGCTGGACTCAGTGAGTGACCCTGTGGCGGTTCACCACCTCATATGATCTCAGCTGATCAGCTGACGGCGGTGCATCCACTTCCTGTAACGTTGGTAAAAAAGTGAGAAAAAAGAAAACCAGAGGTTTGAACGAGTCCAGGTGAGAAAACGGTTTCTGAGACGCTTCAGCAGCTTCAGACCTGGAGGTGAGTTTCAGCATCTGCCAGCTGTGCTACACAAGCTAACAGCTGTGAAAGCACTGATCGAACCGTGAGTCTCATCCTCTGTGAACCCCTCACACGAGCTGAACACCTGGGCCCAGCATCAGCACCCACCGAGGAGACGCAAGTTTAATAACGATGTCAAATGCAGCTTTACCTCACGTCTCTGTCGTTACGTTACCTCCTCCTGATCCTCCATCAGTCTGCGCTGCCGCGTCACATTTAACGAGCTGTTACCAGGTGAAAATCACCGCCTGAGCGTCCTCTGGGGAAGAGACAGAGTCTTATTATTGGAACTCCGTGGTTCTGGACTTTCTTCCTTCACTGAGTGAGACAGAGAACAGAGAACATCACTGTAACACTGGAAGTGAACTATGTTCAGAGAGCAGAGGACTGAGTCAGGCTGTGATTCACGGCTCTTTCAGATCTCCCATAATTAGCCCTGATCACTGATTCAGTCTGATCTGAAAACACTGCAGAGAAAGTTGATTGCAGTGAAGATTGAGTGGACCTCCTGGGAACGCTCAATCACTGCACTTATTTTCATACTGACATGAATAATGTGTGTGTGTGTGTGTGTGTCTGCTGCAGGGGGAAGTGCTGCCGTCTTGTGTATTAGCAGGAAGTTTGATTTGTCATCACAGCCGTCCAACACTGTCAACATGAAAACAGCAGTGAAACATCTCACAGGGACAAATTTATTGAGTCTGTGTTCAGAAGGACATGTGTGTGTGTGTGTGTGTCACTCTGTAAATACACACGACTCAAACACATTCAAACAAAATGTCTCATCCAGCCACGACTACAATCCAGAGGTAGTTCTTCTCTGTTTAACCCATGTTTGCTCCGTCTCTGCGTCACGACTCTGAACACCGACACCATAAACACAGATTCAGTATGATGTCACTTCCTGAGGATGTCATCATCTCTGATGTCCGTCCTGCAGAACTTCATTCAGAATCCTACTGTTTCCTAAGTTTCCCTCAGTGTCACAGTGATCCAGTGAGAGGAGTCTGTTCCTCCATGGTTCACTGCAGACAGGAGCTGATCACAGCTGGTTCAGCTGCTGTCACTGGGACAGTTGGACTGAATGGACACAGACACAGGCTGGAAAAGTGAAGCTAACTCACTGAATCCATGGCAGCATTCTACTTCCTGTTTCTACCTGCCAACCTGGGGGGGGGGTGATTGTCCAGGGAGGTGTTAAACTTTGAAAAGCCTTGATCTAAAGAAATAAACTGTAAAAAAAAAAAAGTGTAAAGACAATTTGTCATTTACCAATAAAGTTATCACCTTCAAACTGTTGTGGTTTTATACAAGTCAAATAATATTCAATCAGTAAATTTTTCAACAAGATTTATTTAGTTCAAAAAGAAAAAATGCACAAATCCTTTTTTCCTGTGTATTTTCCTGACAAACAGAAAAGTGACTCTTCCTCGTCACAGCCGCCAAACGAGCGGTGAGCAGGTATTCCCATCAGCGACGTACGTAAAAAACAGCGATGTGATTAAATGACAGTTGTTTCACACGCAGCAGGTTTGATATCATTTCATTAAATATCAAAACAGAGAAAGTGTGGAGGAAATCCAGGGCGGTGAGTCGGCGCCCTCTGCTGACTGGACGTGGAACGAGCCTTTAATGAAACCGGGCTGAGCCGCTTTCACTGTCTGCTGACCAGGCACTGACCCTGACCCACCGCTGACCCATGATGCTCCTCTCCCCCTCCTCACCCCATCTCCCTCTCAGTCTCCTTTTTCCTTCCACACACACACACACACACACACACACACACACACACACACACACACACACACACACACACACACAGGGTGTAATGATGTTGCTGCCATGTCCAGGGCTGAAGTGTGTGATTGATGCTGTGAGTTTCAGCAGAAACACTTTGTCTCACTGTCTCTGACAAAATATTGGACACAGACACAGACGATGGACACGAGGACACAGCTTAAACAGCAGGTCACAGATTTTTACTGTCCACTATTTATATGATGTTTCCTGACAGACCTCAGTCTGGTACAAAACCTGAACCCGGATCAGTCCACTGTCCTGGACTCAGCTCTCGTAAACACAGACAATCATCATCTTGGTGGACACAAACTGAGCTCAGATCAGTGTCAGAGTCTTTACATTCACTCACATCGAAGTGTTGAACAAATGAAACCTGATTCGTTTAAAAAAGGACTGAAAACATTCACGGATTATTGAAATGATCACAGATGATTTTTCAGGTGATTGATTGACAAACTGTTTCAGTTCTGCCTCCAACCACAAACCACACACACCTGAGCAGGTGACCTGCCAACTGAAATGAGTCAAACGAGGCCCAGCCCACCCGGTCCACGCTGACCCGGTCCCAGCACACCCGGTCCCAGCACACCCGGTCCACGCTGACCCGGTCCCAGCACACCCGGTCCACGCTGACCCGGTCCATGCAGACTGCACACAACCACCAACACAAACATCCAGCCAAACAGGACTCATCACAGCTCACCCACAACAAGCACCACAGCAGCCAGCAGAGAGGGGAAGGTGTGTTTGCTCACCTGCACAGCCTGAAGCCCTCCGTCCTTCATGTCCTGTGAGGTCCCACTGGGCCAGGCTCACTGTCCGTCCTGTGTCCTTCACACAGCCTCTGGTTTCACTGCTGTGAAGAGACTTTTCACGTTTTCAGTTTCACAGCAACATGAAATGAAGTTTGACATGAAGGCTCCGATCTCTCCACCTCCACCTCCACCTCCACCACCACCACTACTGCTGCTACTGCCCTCAGCTGGATAAAACACAAATTACCACACTGCATCCTCCTGGAGACACTCAGTGGCCACTTTATTAGGCCCACCTGGATGCTCTACTGCAGATCAGTACTGTTCAGTTTTTGTTGGCATTATGGGAACTCTGTTGATTGAACTGTATCTTCAGGTAAAGGTGCTGTTGTCCTCGACTGTATTACACTGAGAGGTGTTTCTATTTTTTTGTGAGCTCAGGGCTGAAGCACAGAGGCGTCATTACAGTTGCCCTCACAGCAGCACAGGTGTGGGGGACTGCATGAGACTGTACAGGTATGTGGACCGTAGGGACACGTGTTGTAGTGTTTGCTTTCTCATGTTTGTTTTATAGTAAATGAGAAAGTAAATAAAGTGAAAATTGTATTAGTATTAGTGTAATTGTGTTAGTGTGTGATCAACATGCACAGTGAAGACAAACTGTCGAGGACCATGCTCTCTGAGCGTCCACTCATTGGTCCCATGGAGTCCTAAACATTGGACTGATTGTCTGTCAGACACAGTTACAGGTGTATTGACTGTGGAGGTGCTGAGCCTGGCAGGGACTCAGCTTCTCAGCACACACTCAGTCTCAGATGTCTCTGCTCAGACCTCAGAGAGACGCCGCACAGCATCCAGCTCATGATGAATCTCACCGTGATGTGGCCGAGTGTGGCTCTTCGTCTGTGAGCGGCCGCTGCAGCATCCATCAAAGGTTTATCTCGCTTTTCTTGTCTTCTCCTCCTCGAGTCGTCTCTGTTCGACTCACATCTGACCTGATGGTGGCGCTAGATGAAAAGTAAGAGCATCACCAAAGTTCATCCTGAGGGGAACATGAACACGTCAGTCTGTCCGGTACTTCCTGCAGCCACGTGCTGATGATACAGAACCGTGCGTTCCCTTTAAACCAGGAGACGCTGAAGACCTGGAAGAACGTCAGAGAAAAGGATCAAATCAAATGAACCGAGTCTGAAGTTCTTTCATTTCTCCCTCAACAACTCACCTGTTACAACACTCACCTGTTCATCAGCTCATGTACCTGAGTCTCCTCACAGTCCAGAGCTAATGCTGATGATCATTTAACAGTGAAGAGTCCAGGATGGAAGAGTCGGAGCAGATCTTCAGGAGGTCGCCCATGACTTCATTCCTTTATTTTTAGATTTGACTGTGACTCTCTTTACTTTGGCCTCAGGCATTAATCACTGTTCAGCCAATAAATTAGACTTTTATCTGAACGTGAGAAGAATTTAAATCAATAAATCAATCAATAAAAACAGGAAGAAGAGCGATCTCAGATCACAGAGCTGATCAGAAAATCAGAGCAGCTGAGAAACTGTGTTTTACACTGCAGATTCCTGACTACCACACACACACGCACGCACACACACACACGTACACACACGCACACACACGCACGCACGCACGCACGCACGCACGCACGCACGCACGCACGCACGCACGCACGCACACACACACACACACACACACACACAGGTTGCTAGAGGAGGAAAAAGTAAAGTGAACTTAAACATAAAGGAGAGTCTGACCCTGATCAGACCCAGTCATCCAGGCGAGGTGATGTGTATTTCCAGTGTGTGTGTGTGTGTGTTGCGAGGCAGAGAAAGGTCTGACGGTGCAGATAAGTTTGTGTCTCTGTCGGCTTCTGTTTCTGGGATCAGCTGTGAAGCAGCTCATTGATCCACTGCAGGGAAACAGCAGCAGAGTCTGACTGCTGCCTCATCACAGGCTCCTCCAGCTGGACCCACGGTCCCAGACATCACTGCTGACTCTGAACTGTCCACAGGTGTCAACGTTCAGTTCAGTGTTATTTATACAGCTATACAGAGAGCCAGAGTCTGACCCCAGATCAGCAGACACAGCTCCCTGTGAACCCGACTCATATGGGGGACCCTCCTGCTGAGGGCCGGGCTGGGTGAGAGGAGGAAGAGGAGGAAGACAGTCTGCAGAGAATATGAATCCAACATGGACCTGAAGCAGAGTGGGACATTAAACACAGTCATGTGTTAGAGACGGAGCCAGGACCACAGACAGAGACACCTGCAGACAGGGACAGAGACAGAGACACCTGCAGACAGGGACAGAGACAGAGACACCTGCAGACAGGGACAGAGACAGAGACACCTGCAGACAGGTACAGAGACAGAGACACCTGCAGACAGGGACAGAGACAGAGACACCTGCAGACAGGGACAGAGACACCTGCAGACAGGTACAGAGACAGAGACACCTGCAGACAGGGACAGAGACAGAGACACCTGCAGACAGGGACAGAGACACCTGCAGACAGGTACAGAGACAGAGACACCTGCAGACAGGGACAGAGACAGAGACACCTGCAGACAGGTACAGAGACAGAGACACCTGCAGACAGGGACAGAGACACCTGCAGACAGAGTATAATTTAACTGTGACTGACTGTAGGTTTAGTCAGAATAACTAAACCTGGATCTACAACTGATCCTAAGCTTCGTACAGTAAATATTAGGTAACAGCATCATCAGACAAACATCTACAGTGGGAGGTTTTTATGAACTGCCTCTTGCCTTTTTTGGTTTACACACTTTTTGTTGACGGGGCTTTAAGAACAGTCTATAAGATCATTTCATTTCTCCACGTTTGACCTCCACCTGTGCATCCTAATCACTCACAGTGTTTACACATGCAGCGTGGACACGTCCTCTGACACCGTCTGACTCTTTGTTATGATCTAACACCTGTTAAACAGCAAACAGGTTTGTTAGCATGTCCAGCAGCAGCTGACTCCGTGTTGATGACTCCTGGTTCATCCAAACGGTCCAGAAACCACCGCCATCTTTATCCGAGTCCAGGTTCCTGTTTACAAACCTGTTATCTGTGACACTGGATTGTACATAAAGTGACTGTGAGTCCTCACCCTGCAGCTCAGGTTTCTCTGTCTCGGTCTGAATTTTCCTTCTGCTCACCTGTGTTTTTCTAACCGTGTGTCTACCTGCGCTTCAGGCTCACCTTCCTCATCAGGCAGGTAGGTGGTAGGTAGGTCCACCATCAGCGGACGGATCATTAGCTCTCTCCCGGGACTCCGTCGTCACCTCCCTGCACCAGCGATGAGGCGTCCTGGCACTGAAGCAGTTATTCGGACCAGAGGCCAGTTAACGGAGATGAATACGCCGCTGCCCCGACGACAATAACTGTATTTCTTTTCTCAGCGTAAATGGCTCTGTAAGAGGAATCGATAGGAGGAGGACCTGTTGACTATCCGTCTGTGGACACTGTGTGTGTGTGTCCTGGCTGGTGCTTCTCCCTTCGGTGCCTATTATGGAGGAGTGTTGTTCAGGAGCCGCTGTGAGGCACTGCAGACCTCATCGACCCGAACATCTATCTGAACCCATTTAGTCCCCCCCTCTCCCCCCGTCCTCCTCCTCTCTTTGGATCTCCATCCTTCCCACACACGGTATCTTCTCCTCTGTCGTTTTCTCTCAGCAGCTCCCTCTTTCCCTTTTTATTTTAATTTCTCGCTTGACGAGATTTGATTTTCTGTCTTAATTGGCAGAAGAAAGTTCAGCAGAAAAGAACAGAAATCATCATGAGCACAAAATAAAAAGATCTCGTTCCGGAAAATTCAACTGTCGTCTTCAGCGTGTTCAGATACTCGGGCGTGTTGATCCTGGTGATGCCATGATGGCTGAGAGGACGCCTGGTGAGACACAGGGTCCATCCCAGTTCCTCTGACCCATCATCTAAAGTGGAGCTGGATCACCTGGATCAGCTGTTGGTTCGGGGCAGGGTGACCTCTGACCTCTGACAGCACAGCAGCTCAGACTCTTCTCATTGGATAATTACTGATGATGACTGATGATTTATCAGAGTCTGAACTCGATGTTCTGGTCATCACTTCATAATTCATGAATTCATTTGTTCAGTTTCACATGAGCAGAATCTGTTAAAATGTAGGAGAAGGAAAGAAAACTGATGAGAGACAGACCTTTCCATTTCTCCTTCGCCTCCCCTCCCTCCTCTGCGACTCCCTCTCTTTTCTCTCCTGCAGACTGTCCTTGGCCTGTAGTTGAGATTGAGAGTCTTTCCTGAAAACCTCTTCCGTCTCTGTCTCCGTCTCCTCTGTTTCTCTCCTTCAAGCCATTGATCCACTGAGACTGTCCCATTACTGTGTCTGGGCAACACACTGAGAGGACGGAGGAGGTGAAGGACGGAGGGAAGGCAGCGACAGGAAGGATGCTGCAGAGGAGACAATGATGGGTTGATGGTGAAGGACGTGTGGACCTTTAACAGGCTGAACCTGCAGTAACAGCTGTTACTGCTGGATGGCTGTTACAGTGTCTGTGGATGCAGCCCGACTGTCTGCCATCAGTGGCCTGTCTTCACAACGCTCACTCCCTGTGATCGCCCCTGTGATCGTCCCTGTGATCGTCCCTGTGATCGTCTCTGTGTTCATCTCTCTGATCGTCTCTGTGATCGTCCCTGTGATCGTCTCTGTGATCGTCCCTGTGATCGTCTCTGTGATCGTCCCTGTGATCGTCCCTGTGATCGTCTCTCTGATCGTCCCTGTGATCGTCCCTGTGATCGTCCCTGTGATCGTCTCTCTGATCGTCTCTCTGATCGTCTCTGTGATCGTCCCTGTTCATCTCTCTGATTGTCCCTGTGATCGTCTCTCTGATCGTCCCTGTGATCGTCTCTGTGATCGTCTCTCTGTGATCGTCTCTGTGATCGTCTCTCTGTGATCGTCCCTGTGATCGTCTCTGTGATCGTCCCTGTGATCGTCTCTCTGATCGTCCCTGTGATCGTCCCTGTGATCGTCTCTGTGATCGTCCCTGTGATCGCCCCTGTGATCGTCTCTGTGATCGTCCCTGTGATCGTCCCTGTGATCGTCCCTGTGATCGTCTCTCTGATCGTCCCTGTGATCGTCTCTCTGATCGTCTCTCTGATCGTCTCTGTGATCGTCCCTGTGATCGTCCCTGTGATCGTCTCTCTGATCGTCCCTGTGATCGTCTCTCTGATCGTCCCTGTGATCGTCCCTGTGATCGTCTCTGTGATCGTCCCTGTGATCGCCCCTGTGATCGTCTCTGTGATCGTCCCTGTGATCGTCTCTCTGATCGTCCCTGTGATCGTCTCTGTGATCGTCCCTGTGATCGCCCCTGTGATCGCCTCTGTGATCGTCTCTGTGATCGTCCCTGTGATCGTCTCTCTGATCGTCCCTGTGATCGTCTCTGTGATCGTCTCTGTGATCGTCCCTGTGATCACTGGACTTTCACAGCATCGATATGAAAGACTGACGTATTGTCAGTGTGACAGCTCAGCCTCAGATACTCACTGACAGCAGCTGTTTTCTCTCTGAGTCTGTTCAGTTCCTGCCCAGCTGGTTTGGTCTGAGTGCAGCGCTGAGGACAGACTTGTCCTCCTGATCCAGACCAGAGACCGTCAGCCAGTTTCAGGAGGGTCTGAGACCAGAGAGCTGGTCTATACCGAGACCTCTGCCCCTCTGCTGAGACGCCTCGTCCGGTTTATTCACCTCACAGGTTCCAGAGCTGTAAAATCCTGTGAGGGATCCAAACCTCAACCTTCAGACTCTCTCTTCGCTCTGAATGGCCACAGAGCGTCCACAGTCACCGCTAACATCATAAACCAAAGTACTGGACAAACTGAAACTTGGACCTGATAATGGCACTCGATGAAAAGTGAGAGGAAGACTGAGGTCTGTGGGATTCTTCCTCCGGGCCCCATCAACATCAGCTGATTATCATCATCCATGAAGCTGAAACTACAACTAAAACTAAAGTCTGACTCAGGTTCCCACAGACTGTGTGTTTAAATCAACGGAGACAGTTGAAAACTGTCCACACCTGCTGTCCACAGAGAGTTTTCTACCTCTCCCCTGAAACAGGAATAAAGAAGGTCTCCGTGCAGCGGGGTGGACGTGACGTCCCTCTCTGAGCTGGAAAGGTTCGTCTTCAGTGCTTCAGGCTGTTTTCTGAATGTCAGCAGCACAGTTTGATGTCGCTCTGAAAATGCTAGTTTCACACCTTGGGAGGCGGCGTGATAAATACCGTGACCCAATCAGCGTCGAGCAGCGTCTGTGGGTGAGCGTGAGGAGGTGATTTCATCTCATCTCTGCCTCAACGATCAGCTGGCTGATAGAAAGCTACGAGTGAGGCTGTCCTCAGCATCCAGACACTCTGCAGGGGACGTTGACGTCAACGGACATTAGCAGGAAAACAGATGTGGATCAACAGTAAGACACGTGGACAGTCTGACAGACTGCTGCTGTACAGGTGAGGGGCTGATCAGGTGGAACAGGCTCTGTGAGGAGTCTGAACTCACTAACAGCTGATTCAGGAACATGATGAGTTTGTTTAGATCATTTGGACAAAGCTGATGTTTGGAACTTTGTGCAGAGGAGACGTCTGTGGACGGTGAAGTCTGAAGGATCTGTGATGATTCTGTCGGTTTCAGCGAACATGAACCATCAGTTCATCCAGGTCTGCAGGTGGAGTCGTCTTTCTCCGCCTAAAACATCAAACATCAACACCAGCATTTAAAATTTCAGTTCATTGCAGTGGAATCAACAGGACACAATGAGTGTGCCGACCTGAAGACAGTCCAGGTCTGGAGTCTTCTGTCCTGCTGTTGGTGCTCGAGCCTCATTACTGTTCCTCAGTGAAAACACTGAGCTTCTCTCATGAACAGAAACATAACCTCAGACTTATCACTGGGTTTGTGCTGAGAAGAGGAAACGATGAGGAGTGAGGACAAGGTGTCAAAGACACACACAAAGATACAGGTAACATGAACCCTGCAGGGTTAAAGGTCACGGCTGAAACCTAATGCACAGACACATGTATGAAGAGCACCGTCCTTCACTGCTTTACCTCTGACTGATGATCATGTCAGCTGCTTTTCTGGGATGATCCTCGCAGCTTCTCTCTGTCAGAATAATCCTTCACTGTCGGTCACGGTCACCGTCGGCTCTCGGTGTGGAGGCCGGTTTAAATTGATCTGCTGAACCAATCCCAGCTGAGCCTAACTGACCATCAGTCGCAGGAAAAGTCTGAGTGAGGAGCTGAGGAGCACAGCAGACCCCAGATCAGTCAGTCTGTCGCCGGCCGGCGAAACGGAGGGACAACAAATCCATTTCCAGCTGACTGATGACGCTCTGAACATCTGCAGCATCACACGTTAATGTCGGCGACATCATGAAGTGACAAACCCTGCTGGTGGATTAGAGCTGAGGAGGACCGAATGCTGAGAGGACGCCGGACGCTTGCAGGACAGAAGAAGGCCGGGGCCCCGCAGACCGCTGAGAGCCCCCTCGGATCACCGGGGCTCGTACCACGCCCACCTGAGCACACCTTACAGTGTGACTCCACCCACACAGGTGAGAATGAGAGCTGCGTCAGAACCTGGACCCCACGGCGAACCCTGCAGGGTGTAACAGGAACCGCCCCACACATTGGAAAACCTACATGTCTGAAGTGTCTCATTCAGTAAACAACTTATTTTCATCATCAACTCACCTGGTGAACATTTTCCCGATTAATCAATTCGTTTTTTTTAAGTTATAAAACAGAAGAAACAGTGAGAAACGCTCATCACAGAGATGATGATGATGTTTTGTTTTGTTGGACCAACAGTTCACAGATTCATGTTTACCTGTGATAAAGAAAAGCAGCAGATCTGTCAATCAATCAATCAATCAATCAATCTACCGATCGATCAGCTCTAATGTAAACGGTCTTTTTTCTGCTGGGGAAGGATCATGAGGACAAAACAACACATTTCACCTCCAACTACAGCGGAGACGTCTCTCAGCACCAAACCACATTACACTGTTACTAATAACATCACTGAAAACCTCCGTTCCCTGGCAACCTGTCCCCCAGGACGTCCCCCGCTTTAATGACATGATATTTTTAGTGGAGTCACATGATAAAACGAGGGATCAGACGAATTCAGAGCACATCTCAATTCTGTAGCACAGGAGAGGAAGAAGAAGTGACCGTGAGGACATGGTGGACACCTGACAGGAGACCAGCCTGCTTTAAAGAGTTCACCTGCAGAGACAGAACCTCACACCTCCGAAAGACGGTGGAAGTGTCCTGCTCAAAGGCACTGAACTGTGAAAGGATCCAGTCTGTGGATGTTCAACAGCCAGTTGAATACACTGTCCAAAGAGGACAAGACGAGACGAGACTGTCCCCAAATCTAACATGAAGAAAGGTTTTAAACAGAGAGAACTCGTCACTTCACTCGCAGACGTTCTCGTCTCCCTGTGAAAGTTTTTCATTACAAATATTAGAGAAGCCAAGACTCTGAGCCATTTACAGTCCCTGATCAGTCCACCGTCAGTCCCCCGTCAGTCCCCCGTTAGTCCCTCATCAGTCCCCGATCGGTCCCCCATTGGTCCAGGTCCTACCACCGCTCATATTAAATCAAACACTCGTCGGTCGGTCAGCAGCCTGTGACACGTGATGAGAACAATCTACAGCTTCCACCGTCAGACTGTCGGCGTCTTTATCACAAAAACCTGTTTAAATTTCTAATGGAAAAACCTACAGTCCATTGTGAGGACTCTCCACAGCAGCTCGGGAGCAGCAGAGCTGTAAACACAGACCGAGGATTCATTTTCCTGCACAGCTGCAGGGATCACAGCCGCAGGCAGCCGAACACAGCCTGTGCACTCAAAGATAATTTCAAACCTGTGTTTCTTTTCTCTGTCGTTTCTTTCTGACAGGTACATCAAGCTTTTCTGTCTTACTACCGGCGAGACATATTAATCTCGGGGAACAATGACTGTTTCATTTGAAATGTATGGATTTCCGTGGCCTGTCTGTGCCACAGCTTTTCAGAAAGCGGTGAGGGGAAGATTGGTGGCCAGCTGGGATCAAGGTGGCAATCATTTATTTCTTGACATCCTTTTTTCCCTTGTTTTTCCTCCAGCTAACGTGAACTTGTTGTGACAAATGGCTTCCACTGCCATTACAAGCAACAAAGGAAGAGCAGCTGACCAGCCTGTCCAAAGAGCGGTGAAGACGAGACGGTCGGACCGAGAGACACTGAGAGACTCAGCTGTGTTTGGATGGACGGAGGGGGCGTCGGCGTCTGGAGCAGCTGTCTGTGGGTGAACTCTGCCTCTCTCTCTGACTCTGAGTCTCATCGGAGACGTGTCTGTCAGACCTTTGACCCTGGAGAGACCTCAGGCCCGTGGACTTCCTGCTCCCGTCAGGTTCTGTTTATCTGCTGCACACCAGCTCGTTAACTCTGTGTGTGTGGATCGTCCCTGAGTGGACCCATCTGTTTCTCAGGACCTGACAGCTGGGAGTCTCACATACAGTACACACACACACAGACAGACAGACACAGACAGACACAGACACACACACACAGACACACACACACACACACACACACACACACACACACACACACAGACACAGACACACACACACACACACACAGACACAGACAGACAGACACAGACACAGACACAGACACAGACACACACACACACAGACACAGACACACACACACAGACACACACAGACACAGACACACACACACACAGACACAGACAGACAGACACAGACACAGACACACACACACACACACACAGACACAGACACAGACACACACACACACACAGACAGACAGACACAGACAGACACAGACACACACACACAGACACACACACACACACACACACACACACACACACACACACACACACACACACACAGACACACACAGACACAGACACACACACACAGACACAGACAGACAGACACAGACACAGACACACACACACACACACACACAGACACAGACACAGACACACAGACAGACACAGACAGACAGACACAGACAGACAGACACAGACAGACACAGACACAGACACACACACACACACACAGACAGACAGACACAGACAGACACAGACACAGACACAGACACACACACACACACACAGACACACAGACACACAGAGACACAGACACAGACACACACAGACACACAGACACACACAGACACAGACACAGACACACAGACACACAGACACAGACACAGACACACAGACACACAGACACAGACAGACACAGACACACACACACAGACAGACACAGACAGACACAGACACAGACACAGACACAGACACAGACACACAGACAGACACAGACAGACAGACACAGACAGACACAGACAGACACAGACAGACACAGACACAGACACACACACACACAGACAGACAGACACAGACAGACACAGACACAGACACACACAGACACACAGACACACAGAGACACAGACACACAGAGACACAGACACACACACACACAGACACAGACACACAGAGACACAGACACACAGACACAGACACACACACACACAGACACACACACACAGAGACACAGACACACAGACACAGACAGACAGACACACACACACAGCAGTTCTTTCCTCCCTCTCAGGGAACATTTTGTTTTCTGACAGACAGAATCCACAGCAGCACTGACAGGACATTACTGACACTGCACCTGTGCTTCTGATCACTGGGCGGAGTCAGACCGAACACTGGCTACAGGCAAACATGTACAGCTCATTCACTGAAATGAATCCAGGCTACAACAGTGACAAACAGCAAACAGCAGCAGATGAAGCATCATGGACATGATCAGCAGCACTTTAAAGAACTGAATATTTAAGGTTTCAGGTTCACGTCTGAAACCTGAGGTCAGAGCGCTGCTGCTGGAAAGGAGCCACAGGTCTTTGGCCTTCTGCTGACCTGACACCTGAGCACCTGACCAGGATGGACCCAGATCACTGCCTCCCAGCTCAGGCAGCTTAAACTTCATGGTTCCAAAAAACATCTCCCCATAAACCAGCATCCTCAGCCACTAACTGGTTCCAATGATGCAACCAGCATCAAGCACTGTGCTGTTTATCCTCGTGTCATAAATGTGAACACACACCTGATCTCTGACGCCCCTCCAAAATAAACCTCCAGAAATCCTCTTCGAATCAGAGGAAAAGAAGCTGCAGAACTTCACTGAGAATCCTGCTGTTCTGAAGTTTCCCTCAGTGTCACAGTGATCCAGTGAGAGCAGTCTGTTCCTCCATGGTTCACTGCAGACAGGAGCTGATCACAGCTGGTTCAGCTGCTGTTCCTGGGACAGGCTGAAAAACAGCTGTAGGTCACAGCATCGCTCAACTCCATCAACATGGACTGTTTTTATGCTGCATAATTATATATTCTTTACCTTCATCATGTTAGAAACCTGTGTATCCGACACAGGATCCGACACGCCTCAGTCAGACACGCAGCTCCACGTCCTGTGGAATCTGATTCAGCAGCCTTCAGGTCAGCAGCGCGTCGCTGTAAGCTTCAGCCTGCTGTTTCTTTACTGTGCACTGTCACAGGAACAAATGAAACACTTCCTGAGCTGCAGGCCTGACTGCCTGCTCGCTCCACAGATGTGAGAAATGTTAGACCTTGGCATTTCCACAGAAAATGTTAACACATCCTGACTTCTCTACATCCTGTGGTCCTGAGTTTAACAGGCTGTCGTCCTGTCGGCTGTTTCACTCTTGGACTTATGTTGTTTTTTACATAATTTGTTCACTGTGTGTGTGTGTGTGTGTGTGTGTGCGTGTGTGTGTGTAGCCCTGAACTCCCCATACTGTAGCAGTCAAAGCAGGCCGATATATCTGCAGTGACAGGCCTTAAACAACAGGCGAGGAAGATAAGTGAGGTCGGCGTGAAATATGATTAAAGCACAGCCTTTCCCTCGCCTTTGATTTAAAGGAGCATGGCACAAACAACTCATCTCTTCCACCCACACACACACACACACACACACACAAACATCAAGAAGTCAGCGACTTTGGAGGGAAAGCATAGAAAAGCCAAAAAGGGGAGAAAAGAAGAGGGAGGAAGCCGAGGAAGGAGGAAATCAGCCAGCAGCTCGAGTTTTGGGCTGAAAGAAAACGTCCTGCAGGAAGAAACAGTTTGGACAAACGCAGCGTTTGACCGACTCAACGGTGTCACAAAAACCGAGTCAGCTCCCAGATGTGAGTCTGAGAGCTGAAGAATGAAGAACGGCACTGGAGCACCCGCTAATAACTTAAAATATGAAACACAAAGCCAGCAGCACAACGGCAGCACAACAACACAACGGCAGCACAACAACACAACGGCAGCACAACAACACAACGGCAGCACAACAACACAACGGCAGCACAACAACACAATGGCAGCACAACAACACAACAGCAGCACAACCTGTTTCCCAGAAATAACGTTCATATGCAGATAATCTCCAGCAGACATAACAGCAGATGTGTTTTATCAGCCACATAATGACTCAGGCCTCATCACTACCAAATCTGGCAGCATGGAGCAACATCCACAACCTGGCCCTCAACACCAAGAAGACCGAGGAGATACCTGTGGACTTCTGCAGGAAGAAAAACATCAATCACTCACCGCTCATCACTGGAAATGAGACGGCGGAGACGGCCACCAGGTTCTGATTCCTCTGACTGTGACAGAGGCGGTGGAGACCAAACACAGAGCTAAAGGAGAAGGAACGCTGGACTGAGTTCCATCAGGTGGACTCGGAGACCACTCCAGGTTTCAAATCAGTTTTTTGTCCTGTGAGTGTGAGGGCTGGAGAGAGAGGGATGATTACAAAGCAAAAGGAGGCGAGTGGTGTCGTGGTAACGAGAGCAGTGGAAGCAGAGACTGAGCTCTGAGACTGACGTCCTGCCTGTATGTGTCCTCATCCTCCCCCTCACACTTTTTATTTTTCTTTCCCCTTTTGTCCCTCACATATTTCCAACCCTCCTCCCAGCCGGTGGAGGATGATTGAGATGGATGTCCCGCTGGCTGGTTGAAGGACGGTTGGAGACACAGACAGACCCTGTTGGGGTCCCTGTGGCAGCAGCTCTGAGTCAGCACTCTGTTAAGCTGCTTTTTGTCAAATCAGCCGCTGATTGATGGTGTTTGACAAAACAGAGCAGAGGTTTGGAGACAGGAGACATGTTTGTTGTCCAGCAGCAGACAAACTGAGCGGCAGTGTCTATCTGAAGCCAAGCAGCAAAGAAAGATGGCGGACAGTCTGTTAGCGTACTGACGGCTCTGTGCCACGCTCTCTCTGACTTCACCTCTCACTCACGAAACGTTCACGTCTGTGACGAAGAGTCAGAAACTGAGATTCAGCTGCTGCAGGTAAATGTTGTTACTCTCATCCAGCACTGAGGTCAGTCACTGTGCGGTGACCACCTGGAAACCAGGTGTGATTCAAGCAGCAGGCTCCTGTCATGACCTCTGCACATGGCGTTTTTATTGTTCATTCAGGACGTTACATGTGCAGTTACATGTGCAGTTACATGTGAAGTCTGCTGGATCTGAGTGTTTTCCAGAAACTGTGAGCAGCTTCGTTTTGTCTGGAAAAATGAAAACTGCTGAGTCAAACTTCTGTGAGCCAACCACGTGCACGTGCACACTGACATCAGCGTGCACGTGCGGAGCAGGAAGTGCCCTGCATCATCACCGAATGATTTCAGCTGCTGTGCTAAATGTTGAGCTTTCAGGCTTATTTACCCACCTAACAAAGCAGAGCGCAGCAGATGCAGACTATTTCACTCCTCAGTGGCTTTTAGCTGCTGCTCTTCATTGTGTCGGCTCCCTCATAATCACTCGTAAACGATTTCTGGTGCCGTCTGAGCCGTGAGGCCGAGCGGAGGTCCTGCAGCTTCCAGCACCTGCGTCATACTGAGAGGAGACGGAGTAAGAGCAGCAGCAGAGAGTCAGGGTGACGTGGGTCAGACAGGGTCACTGCAGTCACCACCGCTGCCTCAGGACAGACACGTCACATGTGATGTGATCATTGTCACATGTGAAATGATGAAACAAAGTTTCTGGACTTGGCTTGAGAATCTGTTCTGAGAAAACGTGAAGAGGACGACGACGTCCTGACGGCGTCCTGATGACAAGCTGAGTTTCTGACGGCTCGTAGAGCGTGTTGCTGCTGCAGGTGTGAGCTGGACTGGTGACCGGTGATATTATGTCCAGTCTGTCTCTGCGCTGCAGTCGTGTCTGAGTGTGCCCCCCCCCCTCACTCCGCAGGCTTCCATCGATAACACCACACACTCAGCACCAGCACTTCATGTGTGATTGTTAAGGTTTAACAGAAAAGCCAGATGGTGAGATGGAGTTAGGATGGAGTTAGGGAGGCTGAGGTATCGGGGGGAGGGGGGCGTGGTGTGCCAGGGTGCATCACAGACGGATCGGACCAGGATCAATGAATAATGTGATGGAGTTACTGCGAGTGATAAACTCTGGATCCACCCACCTGAGTCCAGAGCTGAGTCATTCTGTAATCAGCTCAGAGAAAATCCCTGGAGTTCAACATCCTCATCCTTCTGCACCTCCACAGGCTCCGGACACTGTCCTCCCCGCTGACCTGGGACCTGATCTGACCCGATCCGTCTCTGGACCGGAGACACTGTGACAGACAAGACACAGGTGTTTATCTACACATTCACACACGTGCACCAAAACACAGTGGCCCTCACTCAACTCAGATTTTCATTTCAGACAAACTTTATTGTTTTATTAGAAAAACAATCTGCAGAGAGACAGTAAACTTTGGCTGAGACTAATTCATCATTTCTGCTTTTTCCCATCAAACAGCTGAGGACCACAACCTGTTAGTCACACGAGGACACGCTGGACAGACTGTGCTGACACATCCTCGTCTCACTGCAGGGAAAAGTTGCCTGTATCTCACTTTAACCCCCCCACTGTGTGTGTCCTGGAGCTGTCTGACAGCTCAAGTTAACAAGAAAAAAAAACTCTTTACACCTGATGTCTCTTCCTTATCCTCAAAGAAAAAAACCATGCAGCAGTTTCTGGGAATCACAGCAGAGGTTGAGACAGCTGCATTAACTCATCGTGTTCGTGGCCCTGACAGAAAGTCACAGAAAGGGTTGACTGAGCAGAATCTGTAGACTGAAGCCTGAAGAACAGGCTGCAGCGACCTGAACCTCACAGCGTCCACACGGCTTCGTCTTCACTCTGGTTTCGTTGTGTCTGATCTCCGTCTCCTCTCGGCCCTGGACTTCTTACACGCGTGTGATCCATCAAAAACCTTCTGTGACATATAAACAGCTCATATAAACACTCAGAGGCGACAGCCGTTTGAAAACAAGACCCACGTGAAATTAGAGATGCAACACTTTGTCAACCATGAAATTGTACCTGAGGGAGCTGAATTAAACACTCAGGGCGGGAAAGCTTTCAGGCAGCAGTCTGCTGCTCAATCCCACTGAACAAGGTGGAAGGAACAGGTCTGAGCAACTGCTGTGGTTCACTGCAAAATATTTCATTTCAGCTAAATCTGCTGCAGTAAATTATTTTACTTTCACAGATGTTGTGAGTAAATTATGTGTCTCTGAACAAAATATCTCCAGACAAACAGCAAACACAGAAAATGTTCTGTTTACATCAGATGTCATTTAAAAAATATTATAAGATACTGTGTGAGATTCATGTGCAGGACAAACTTACTGTTAACGATGCGACTTTATAAAATATTTACACAGAAATTCAATGAGCTCACAATCCTGAGGATTTATAAACGAAGTGAAATCTGAAATGACCCTTCCCTGCTCCTGTAGTTCGTGTGCTGCAGTCGCCCAGCTGGATCCAGTTTTGTAGTCAGAACATGTGGATGCAGGAGATCAAAGCCTGGGCCTGAACACACGGGCTGCTGTCCCCCATACTGCGGAGACGGGCCGGGCTCAGTGTGGTGCCTTATCTGGGCCGAGCAGGGAAAAGCTGCTTCCTCCTTGTGAAGTGAAGCCGGAGCTGTGCAGCAAAATACAACAATATTTATCTGGAGATGTTGTGCTGCTGCATCAGGAGCTCACACAGGCGTCCACTACAACACACACAGTGTGTGCAGCGAAATGTGTGGATAAACTACACAACCAGCAGACCATCATCAACATCACACACAACAACAACAACAACAACAACAACAACAACAGGAGCAGCAGCAGCGTTTCAGTTCAGATTTACTGATTCACATCGTCTGCTGTGACTGAGTCAGTGCTGCTGATCTCTGTGTGTCATCACACAGGTGGACACACATGTACACCTGGACCCTCCTTATGATGACGGCCATTTGATTTGTTCTGTGACATGTTCAGAGAGGATGTCCTCACTGAAAGCCTCGGCTGCCCAGCGACCTGGACCTCTCATCAGTTCATCTGCTTTTGTTCCCCAGTGCTTCCCTGTGAATCTGCTACCTGAGCTCGTTACCTGTTACCTGCCTGTTTGTTCACCTGTCTGCCTGGAAGCCTGTTATTTCACATTAAAGTTAGTGCATCAGCCTGTGCTGCTATCAGCAAACACACACACACACACACACACACACAGGACTGTGTGCCTCCCTGCTGACTGACACATCTTCACAGCCTGTGAAACACTGTTCAGAGCAGAGAGAGAAACATCTGATCACAGCTTCTGTCACGTTTCTGCTTCGGTTTCTGATCAAAACATCAATTTACCTGGAGATTGTTTGTTTGTTTGTTCAGACGATGATTGATGTTCAGACATGGGCTCTGAGCACATATGAAAGCTAATGATGAAATGTGTTGTTTGTATGTTGTTCCAGTGTTAGAGCCGAGCTTAGAGACGGACTCAGACACAGGCAGCAGCACTCACACTGCTGTTACCTTCAGTCCACCCTCACTGATATAACCCAGGACATAACCCTGTCACCGTGTGGACGTCCAGCCCTGAAGCAGCAACAGAAACCTGGGATTCATTCATTCATTCTAGGTTCATTCAGTCCAGATTCTTCCTCGACACTGCTGAACACGTCTGCCACTGACAGCGACTCCTTTATGTTTCCTCCCCAGTGGGACAGAGAATCACGTCCTCTCAGAGGGTAATACACCTGTCCTTGCACTGCAGAGAAATAATGGCTCGTGTCTTGTTTCTTCCTCCGTCACACAAACACACAACGCTCACTTCACAGCAGCTCATATACATTCAAGCAGGAAGCTGATGGCATTGTCCACGGCAGCAGATGAAAAGGGTCTGACTTCCGACGCTGCATCCATCAGAGCCGCTCACTTCACAGGACGCTCACAGAGGTTAGTCTTCCTCCCATCAGCTGTCAGTCCATCCGTCAGCGTCTGAGTCCATTCACCCATCACCACCTCAACACTACAGTTCCATCGCCTGTACCTTCCTACACACCTACCTGTACAGGTGTGTCTGATAACTAACTGCAAATCACCAAAATCACCTTTTACTCATTACAGATTACAAAAGGGTCCAGGAGACATACCTGTCCATGGAGACTGGGTGGCAGCGTGGTCACAAGGAAATGATGCATTTCATAACCACTTCACATCACTCAGACACGGGAGTTGAACCATAAACCGTTAAGCTGTGGAATGAGTTAGAGACTAACCGCCGATACGACCTGCAGTTCGTCATTCTACCTGCAGACAGTGACGATCAGCGCCGCCTGAATGGCGTCTAACATCACATCAGGCTTTAAAACCCTGTGAGGACACCAGGGAAACACAAAGCCACAGCAGCTTCCAGAGTCGAAAATAAAACAACAACAACACAACTTTCACTACACAGCACAAACTTTAACCCCAGAAACTGAACAGCTTGGATTCTGTGCCCCTCTTACCTCGAACCGGAGTCTTCATCGGTTCATCAGCTCAGTTGGTCCTGATGATGAGACGGGAGACTCGCCAGCATCTCCTCATCTGATCCACGAAACACATGAAGTTGTTTCTTCTCAAGACTGTGGTTCCTGTCATTCTGAGCTGGGTTTCTGACAGACCGGACCGGATCAGACCCGAGTCTGAGCCTGACCAGGCCTGATGAAAAAAACATCACATCCAATAAAAAAGTCAGCCTCTAAATAAGAACTCTATAACAAAACTATATTCAAACGTATAGAACAGAGTTTTAAAATAAGAAATATATATGTATTCTAATGGATACTGATTTATTTGGATATATGTCTGACGGCTTATTCATTTATTTCACTGACAGTTTTATTTGTTTATAAGCAGTCGATGCATGACCATGTCTGTAGTCCATACGTTTCAGACATACACTAAGTGTAAGTGTTGTCCTTCTGTGTCTCTCCCAGTCAGGAGACGTTGTTTGTCTTCCATTCTTTCAGCTGCTGTCTGTGGGGACAGACAGAACAACATTAACACTGAAGCTTCCAGTGACAGAGACAAACCCACAGGAACCTGCTGGCCTTTCCTCTCTCACTCGTTCCTTCATATAAAGTTACCTCTCTCATATCTGTGCTGCCTTCATTGAAGTGACAGTGAAATGACTGCAGCACAGCTCGGCCTGTGTGTGTGTGTGTATCAGCATGTGTGTTGTGTACACATTATATGCCTGCTGGCACACAGCGCCGTGTAGGCTTTCCTCCGCTGGGTGATCAAGTGTGTCTCCGACTCCCACATTAAACGAGACGCTGTGAAAGCTGGCATACCAATGGGCTTTCACTTTGTCCTGGTTTCCCCTTTACACCCGCTCTGCTGCTTTACTTTGTTGCCCCTAAAAAAAAAAAAACTTCTGAACTCACTTCAGAAACATGCAGAGTCCTCACTCAATTTTTCTGCCAAACTTCACTCTGATATTTAATGCTGATAAGGGCAAAGAGGAAAAAAGCTTCAGCGTGTTCTGAAGGGAAAAAGTTCTGAGGTAAAGGTATTTCAGTGAATCGTAACGGCATTACTCAGGCAAGAAAAGGCCAAGTTCTACTTTCCCAGCCAGCCATTCCACAGTGAACATCTCTGATGCATTTGCATATATAATACTGCCTGTGCTGGAAGGGCCAAGCGGGACAGCTGTTTAACAGGATGATGCCATGGGTGTTTCATGTGTGACGGAGCTGAAGGGCTCAGCCAGGGCTTCTCACAGTCCACATTATCAAACACACCAGCAAGAAGACACTGAGGACACTGAAGGTATTTCTCAGCCAACAACAGGAAGAGCTCCACCTACAGGGAAACACAATAACAGCAAAGCTATTTAACTGCATACAAACAAAAGCAATGCTGTTAGAAACGAGGCCGATTTAACAAAGAGCTGAATTATAGGTTGAGTAAGTGGAACTACTAAGATGTGTGTTTGTGTACAAATCATATCTTTTACGATAATTATACTTTTAAATTTGAAAATAAACAAATAAAAACTTAACTTTTATGAACCTGAGGTTTACTGAGCCTCCTCCCAGGGTGGACCAACATTACTGTAACCATGACAACACTGAAGGCCCTGTAACACCTGCCACTGTAGGGGGCGCTCTTTCAGGAGACGCTCCTGTGGGTTGGATCAGAGGACGGAGACAAACCACCAAAGCACATTCACTTCGTCTGTCCCTCAGAGCCACATGAGGACAGACACCACTTCAGTCCCTTCAGTGAGCTGTGTCACTCCTCACGCTGCACTAACACCAGCTGAAGTCACAGTATTTACCAGTCTGTTGGTAATACTCCTTGTAAAACCCCCTGAGCCTGTGTGGGGGAAAACATCAGAGTCTCTAAGCCAGTTAGCAGCAGACAGCAACAGACCTGGAAGAACCTCAGCCAGAGTCCACACTTATGGAACCATGTCCTCCTATCTGACATAAACATAAAATGGTGGAGACACTGCACCACATTACACCTGTGACTTCACAGTCACATGATGCACTTTTCAAAGACAGTTAACTAGTAAACAGCACTAAAACAGAACCTGCGTTAAAGTCAAACTGAAATTTGTATTCACCTCATGTGCGGGTCCTTTGTGGGCTCTGAATACAGGTGTGACCACCGCCTCAGGTGCTGCTGGGAGGGGGCAGGAACTTCCTCTACAGTAAGTTCCCACATAACAGACACACACAGAGCAGACACAGTAACTGGATCTGTATCTGTGCACATCAGTACCATGAGCTGGATGTGACTATGTTGGAGTCTTCAGAACAAATTAGCTGACAGCCTTCTTGTTGTAAACAGTCCTCTGGATCACTGATAAATAACACAAACAACACTGGTGATAAATTTGTACCCAGACTCAGCATCAACCACACTTCTCTTTCTGCTTTGCATTTTCTCGTTAAACCACACAGATGTTTTTGTTTGTTTGTTTGTTTTTCCAGCTGTCAGGAGTTTTCTCTGTTTTGACATTTATTAGGAAATGTAATCTTCCCACTGTTGATCATCGTGCTGCAAACCTCCATCCTTAGTCCATCCACTGCTGTGGTATCGAGGTCAGACACACAGAAAACGCGTGTTGAGTGAAGGAACCAGGTTCCACAGGTTCCACACTGAGACAGAAGATCCTGAACATGGTACAAATATCTGCTTATGAAATAAAATGACTGAATGTTATATTACAGCCAGTGAAAAGTTATGAAGAATGAACTGTTTTAAAAAACTCACTGAATGAAGTAGTAATATAACACACCACATTTTTATATACGTGCAATAAATATTAGAACCTTCACATAAAAAATGTCAGGGAAATGAAAATGATCCTTCTTGGGAAAATGTAAAGTCCAACTATCTTTTTTATCAAAATCTGTGGCTTAGTTTTTTTTTTTTATCAGGACCAAAAAATCAAGATGTGACAGAACTTTATTAACACAACACAGAATCACTGCAGGCGTGCACCAGAAACAGGTACTGTGCAAAACCTGACGCACTAAAGCTGCAACATCCAGCGGAAACACAACCAGTTTATACCGACACCTGAAAAATCACCACAGGCACCTGCGAGTGCATGACCAGTGTCCAGTGAACAGTGCTGTCTGCTAACCTGCTTATAATGACCGAGCATCATGAGCAAGCTTTGATTCGTTAGCTGAGTAGTGAGATCCCTCTCTGTGGCGCATCGTCTCCCTCTTCAGGGAGAAAATCCAATTTCCAGTTTTCAGCGATGTCAAAAAACCTGGCCTGCATAACAATATAAACCCCATACTATTTACAGTCATAAAATACTATCGTTTATGGCCACATCTCAGATTAAATCTGTATTTTCAGAAAACACTTACTATATTTCTGATATAGTTCTGTAACAGCAGCAGCTTCAACCCACACACAGCATATTTAATCCATGTTAAATGAATTACAAATTGTTTTTAGCTTTTAACCATGAAGTTATGATCAGTAGCTCTTTTTAGCAATAATTTCAATAAGAAATCTTTTACACCTTAAAATCTTGGTAACGGTCATAATGTTATCCTCCCACAGTTAAACCTTTCTCACACTCTTACTGAGCACTAGTGTTTCTGACCAACCCAGAACAGTAATGACATTCATTACAAAACTGAGTGACACAGCTACAGCTCACCGTCACTTCCTTCATGCTAACCGTGAAATACGCGCCGCGTTAATGAGCTTTAACATAGCACAGCAGCAACTATCGCATTTAGCATGTAGCACGTTAGCTAGCAAGCAACACAGGCTACCGCCATTAGCTACTTTAGCTTAGCTGAAAATGACTCACCGAGACGATCCAGTCACAGTAAACCCGCGTCAGCAGGCGTCCCTTCACTTTACTTACTTACCCTTCACAATACTTTAAATGGCTGAAACTAACTTATGTCCAATAACCGACAAGCGTTTACTTCTCCTTTCTGTCTCGTTTGCATGTTTCTCTCGCTACCTCGGGGCGTGTGCTACCGCACTTGCTACCTGGAAGAGGGCGGGACTTGCTTCTTCCCTCCTATAGCATTTCACTACTGTGTGATTGGACCAGAAACAATAAAATAAACGTGACAGACACTTAAATCAACCAAATAACTTCAAATAGCCAGTTTCATGAACCAGAAAGTAGCAAGAAAATAAATAGAAAATTAAATATTTCACAAAATAACCAAATTCTGTTTCTATTGGGTTTCATAACTGTAACTGGAGTTAAAGTAAAAACTAGAATTAAATGGAAATACTTGAGTAGTTGAGTTCTTGAGAAAATATACTCAGTTCCTTTCCACTGGTCATGTTAAACTTCCCAGTGGGGCTGTAAACTCGGGGCTGACCACGTCTCTCTCGCTCAGTTCAGCCTCTTCATCCCAGTCTGGTCACACATTAAAAGTGGAGAGTAATGACAGTGGGCTGGTGTTGCTCCATCATCAACTCCTGGAAGAATCCCACTCTCTCTTTTCTGTGTGCGGTCCCATCCATCACCGGCAGCCGGTGGGTGCCCGGGCGACATTGTGTTTATGCAACTTAAAGAGCTTTTCTCTGCCCCGCCACAGTGATGTATCGCCCAGGAGCCCAAAACAGATGATGTGTGCACTGGGAGGATAGGAGAATGGATGAGGGGGCTGCGGCCGCTGGCGAGCTGGATGCACCTCGCTGTGAGAATCTGTCGATATTCATGTTAATAACAACAACAAAAAAGTGTTGGGGATGAAATGGGCTTGGCTGATGCTGCTGTTGTTTTGTTGGAAGATTTAAAGGCTTCTACAGGGATTGTGAGGCGCTGGTTTGCTTGATATTGCACAGTGGGAAAATCTGTCAATATTAATGTTGATGACAAAAAGGCATGTGAATGATGATTCTGTCTGTCAGACGATATACTCTGTGGCTTGAAAGACGACCCCATGCAACGTCAACACCTCAGTGAAACCTTTCCTCTGAGATCTCGACCACGCTGAGGTGCTTTCATATCTAACCTGTCTGAGAGGGCCAGCCTGAGACTGGTCTGTGGTCCGGGTGTGGCTTCATCTGTGGTCTCAAACCCCAGGGTTTTATGCTTTTAGTTGAACTAATGTTAGCCTGTTGGCCTGTTGGCTTGTTGGCTTGACGTAACAGAACAGCTGATCTGATACTTGACTTATCCTGAGTAGATTTGCTGAAGCCCAGAGACACGATCAGCTTGGACACATGTAAAATGGACAGAATATTACACAGTTAACCAAATATGAACAGACCTCTGGTTTGAGTTGTTAGCAGGTCTTTGAAAAGGTCCATGTGACAGTGGACCATCACTCCTGATACAGTTATTACATGAGGTGAATTTCTGGTCTGTGCATGGACAGAGATTTGTGTCAAACATTGAGACATGTAAATGCCATTCGAAGGACACAAGTGTGTCTCTCCATCCGTCCCTCTCTGTCCCTCTCTGTCCTGCTGCCATCTCTTCCTCCTCAGCGAAGGCTTTGGTTTTACAAAGGCAAAATGTCAAACAACTAATCTGCTTCTTAAACTGTCTCTCTCTGTCTCTCTTTCACATTCCTCTACCCAAAATACAGAGGAGAGAGGGGGTGTGTGTGGAGGGGGGTAACAATTCTTTGGCAGGCGGGTTAATAACTTGCTTTGCTCTGGATGCTTTAAATTGGTTTCCATTGACACCTGCTATCTCTCAGCTGATAGTGGAGAGGACCTCATCAAGTGTAAAGACGCTGATGGTGGGGAGCCAAATAACCCACGATGGAGCAATAACTTCCATTCCACACATACGCAGCTTTTATTGTCGCCGTGTCAAACCCCTGAGTTTTGTTCCTCATCCGATGATGATGTCGCCTTTCAGCTCTGTAGCTCTGTCACTTTTCAGCCGCCCTCGATGCCTTGTTAAGATAAACCATTCATTTCCATTCACGCTTTTTAATTGCCTTGCCATGAGGTTGGGCTTATCTCAAATTAGACATTCAAATACTGAAATATTTGTCATTACCGGGCTTTCTGTCAGAAAAGGACGATAATCCAGCGCAGGGCAGCAAAAGAAGCGATGGAAGTCTGCTGAGACAGAGCACGTAGAGACATGAGAAAAAGCTAAAGGTGCAGGAAATTCAAATTCTGAAATTCAGAGCTTAATATGTGTTAATTCTGTATGTTCTTAGAAATGTTATCAAATGGTTCTTGCTTCTGTTTGGTGAAATCTTTACCTTAGTCTGAGTTAAACCAGGTCTAAAGATGAACATCCA
This sequence comes from Toxotes jaculatrix, assembly GCF_017976425.1. Classification (NCBI taxonomy): domain Eukaryota; kingdom Metazoa; phylum Chordata; class Actinopteri; family Toxotidae; genus Toxotes; species Toxotes jaculatrix. Next base: position 30,473,694 of record NC_054396.1, on the reverse strand, counting down.
GTTTAATGTGTGACTGACAGTGAGTCCCAGTGTCCTCTGTGATGTAACTGCGTTCACCTTCCCGGGAAATAACTCAATAAATATTCTGATGTTACAGACGATCAAACATGGAAATGGCTGTTTGATTCTGACGTGTTTCAGTTTGTTAAATTTGTCTCCAAGAAAAGAAGAAAGAAGAAGCACGATGGATTATTTAACGAGTAATCATCTGTTTTCATTAATAGTTGTCTGAATGACACAGAGAGAAAAACATTCATTCATCAGTGTAATTAGTGTTAGAAGGTGACGTCTGTGCCAAAGGGTCGGTCTGGCTGGGCTGGGTTTCTCCTATTCATTAATAGAGATCCAGTATGATTAATTATTATAATTATATAATGTGTTTATAGCTGAGAGACAACACATATGCAATATGAAATAATGCCGACAGATCAGTGTCCAGGTCACACGAGGACAGAGGGAACCAGGATGAACCCGCTCACAGGAGAGACAGCTGACTCAGAATCACGTTTCCTGCAACTTTAACTGAACTTTGAGAGAAAGATGGAGGAGAAAGAAAGTGAGTGAGTGAGTGAGTGAGTGAGTGAGGGAGAAAAATGAAAGTGAAGGCGAGAATCAGAGACCAGCAATTTGCCACCTAAGCAGAACCTTAAGGTAATGGAGTGAGGAGTCGTCAACCCTGAGCTGCACTGCAGTCAGTCTGAGACAAACAAACCTGGCTCCACAACAACAAGTCCAGCCAGTGACTCAGGACATGGACTTCATTCTGTCTCCGTGTCTTTCTGCTTGTGTCCAGTCTGTCTGAGAATTTTTCTCTTTTTCTTTCCACGGTTTGAAATTCAGTCGACATTTGGCAAATAATCTGTGACTCCCTGGTTTTGATCAACAGCTCTTAACAATGGTCCAGTGAATATAAAGCATGTTTGTCCATGTGTTGGACTGTGGCGGTGAATTCTCAGAGGGAGAAGAGGTCGTACGAAAGAAGACAAGAAATGTTTCCTGTGAAAATTCAGATTTATTTTCCAGTTTTCTCAAATTTAGCTTCATTTTGAAATAGAAGAATTTATCCTTTTAAGGACTGAAGGATTTGAGCAAAGGGCTGGACGCTCCCTCAGCTCAGTGCAGGGCTTGTCTCCTGATACGTACAGGCTGTAAGTTAAACTCTGAATCCATAATGTTGCTCACTGCTTTTAAAAATAATGGCTATAACATGCAGATCAACTCTCCTCAGTAAGTGCTGATGGTAGAACTCAGCAGCTGCTCACAGCATCAGTTTGTAGTAATTTTGTGGGTTTTTTGATGCTAATTCAGCAGTTGGACTGAAACACTTGATCCCTGATAATTTAGCTGATGTCTGCAAAAAAACCATGATGATGAAAACAGTATGAATCTAAAATCATTTGTTTTAGTAAGAAAATCACAAGTTACACTCTTATTTATCCTTATCCTGATAATCCTGTCACCTTATTCATGTGCTGCCATTTTACAGATAAACTGTCAGTTTGATGTTTAAGAACAATTTAAAATTTAAAGCTTCTGTTTTAAACACTGGCTGTTTCACAGTAAATCAGAGGTTTGCATACAGAGTTAAATAAAACACTGTATTTACTCATAAACAGGCAGAAGCTGATAAAGAGTTTGCCCTAACCCTCCCAATGCTCGGAGCATGTGAATAACTGGAAGCAGATAACAGTGTTTGAATAAACAGCTGCTGGTTCAGGCAGACGCTGCCTGGTTCGTGGCGTGTTCCTGCTGTGTGGGAGACTTCCTGCTGACAAACTGAGCAGTGACTAAAACAACTTTGGGCGACGTAATGAAAATGACTTTAAACATTGTTGAAAATGAGTCGACATTACAAACAAATATTGCTATATGATGCTAGACTGGGCTTCTGAAACAGGTTTGTCTGCACCACACTCCATGTACGGTGCAGATAAACGTCCAGGCTCGTACAGGACTGCACTACATTCATCTGAGGCACTGAGTTCTGTTGTTTTCTTAGGACACTAAATGCATAGAAGGTTTTCTTTCTGATTAATTAAAGCCAAAGTTTACGGCTCTACCAACATTTTCTCTCTGCAGTATTATTGTTCCAAGTTCCAAACTTTTTTCTGTTTTAATATGAGTGAAAAGAAGCTGCATTTTCCACTGCAGTGGCTGCTGAACAGCTTCGTCAGCACGTTTTCCTGCTGCTACCATATCAGAGCCCTAATACGACTGCTGCATCTCATCCTTCCTCCTAGAAACACTAATTGGTTTGGCGGCGGCTAATCTAATTGGACACTGAAGGTTAGTTATGTGAATCCACACAGAGCCCCCGCCCCCCTCATCCTCACCACCACCACCCCCACCCCCAACAAACTGCTCTTATCTATGGCTTAGAAAGAGGCTCAGAGACAGAGGAGGAGGAGACGGACGACAACAATCCTGCGGTATCATTATTTCCAGGGGCTTCAACGTGAGAGCGGGTGAGGGGGGTGAGGGGGTGAGGGGGGTGAGGAGCAGTGAGAGTAATGGCACAGTGATGAGGAGAGACGGTCAGGAGACAGACAGGAAGGTAAAGTTTGTTGAGGCAGGATTTTCTTCCTCTGCATTAATCACACAGGTTGTTGTTTTCAGGCTCCACAGGTGATTTAGCTTGTACATGTGGGCGGACGCCCCACGCACAGACGGTGATCAGGTGATGGGGTGATCAGGTGATCAGGTGCAGAGTCCCTGTGAACGTGGACTCAGTGAACCTGTAAGCAAAGCTCAGTCAGGCTTTACATTTCATCTGCATTTTTATACAAGTCACTTGACTTAAACTCCTTTTCTCACAGTCACATCACTTTTACTTTTCCCTGCTCTCGCTCTGTCTCTGACCATCGTGTAAATAAACAGAAAACAGAATTAGCTTCCTCTCGCTGCCTCCGAACCTCCGTGTTTGGCCGATGGCCAGTGTGAGGGCACAGAGAAGGGCAGACAGATACACTGGTTCCACGGAGCTCCTCTCCCCTCTGTGCATTTATTCCACTCATGGCCCGGTGACTTATCTCAGTGTGAGATAAGGATTTCTGTGATAGAACAAGGACCAGGTGAGCACGGCAAACACTGCACTTATCTGTGTGCATTCAGCATCTGTACATTTAGCTTTATTGAAGATATTCAATGAAATTCTGGTGAAAAACAAGCTTCTGAGAATTTGAGATAGAGTGGTTCATTTTCTGAAATCACCCATGCACTTCAGCTCTTCTTCTCTTTCTCTTTTTATTCCCAGCAGTTTTTTCTCGGCCCGTTTTCTCCACAAAAGGAACCATGTTAAATCTCAATTAGAGCAAAGAAAAGGGGGAAAAGAAAATGGAGACAAGATGTATTTCGGGCAAATTCTGGTGTTTTATAAAATCCTGAAGAGCTCGCTGACTGCACGGTTCTGACGGACGTCCGTGTGCCGCGAGGAAGGAAAGAATCCAAATCCTTCTCACGGCCATTGAAGTGAAAAAGCTTTTTATGAGTAAGACACGAAAACCAAGCTGTGTTTTCCTCGGGGAATATATATAAAAAAAATAACCAAAGGTTTTTTTTTATTTCATGTTGATACATTCTTGGACAACACCACAGAATAGTTGCATGAGTGGCCAAATGTAAATCTCTCCCACAACATTGGCACATAAGCAGCAAGGGCAACATGAATATACCAAGTACAAACAGTAGAAAACATACATGCTTCCTTTTTTTTTTTTTTTTTACAAGTACTGTGTTTTTTAAATATATATTCATCTTTTTCTCCATTTCCCAGAGTTTCCAGGAAAATAAGAAACCAATCAAAGCCATATTCTGCTGTGTGAGAAAGAATCAGAGGAAGTTAACGGCAAAGAAACAGGAAGTAAATAAAAAACAGTACATTTCAGAGCAGACAGGTGGAATCAAACTGTGCCGTGAGAATTTCATTTTTCAGCTTTTTTTTCTGATTCTGTTTCAACATCGAACATATCAGGCATGCATTAACAACCTCCACATCAACACCTTCAGTTGTGTCAGCAGTCCGTGAAGCCCGGACCAAAGGAGGTTCTCTTCGAGTCAGCTACAACACAGTTAAGGGTCATCATCATCATCATCATCATCACACACCTACAAAACACTGCAGAAGTCGTCATGTATGTGCATGTGGAGAGGGAACACACATGTTGGGATGGGGATGCTTTCATCGAGGGACCACAGACATTTCAAACAGTTCAAACAAAAAGGCCTTTTTAAAACACCACTGTTTTTTTCTTTTTTTTTTTTTGAAGCTTTACGTTCACGGCCAGCTGAGGAATCTGGTTTTTACCATGTCAGTGTCTGAAGCTTTTTTTTTTTTGGACTCACAAACAACGAAAAGCCGTGAACTGAATTCAAACCTCTGATGTTTTCCTCGCAGGCTCGTCACGTTTGGACGATCAGGAAATGCTCAGAGAAAACAGGCGACTTCAGATCTTTTTCCCCGTCACACAGAGGACACTACAAGTTCAGAGGAAACCCGGTCTTATGTCCACATTTCTCATCTTTGACGGTTAAAGACCCTGAAAACCTGGTGTCAGACCTCAGGTGCATGCAGGTGATCTAAGACAGCGGATGTGTTGGTGATGTTTGGCTGCTGGTTCACGATTAATCACAATGATTAGAACTCAGTCAGATTTTAGTGTCAGACTGTGAAAACCCCTGTACTGTGAGTGTGTGGATCTCAGGTGACTGAGAGACGGGGTGTTTTCAGGGTTTTTAAGGATGTCTGCATTTTTATAGCACATGACATTAATGTGACAAAAATCAGTTTCCAGGTGGCAGCATGAGCAAAGCCCTCCAAACCTCAAAGCGAAGAATATGGCTTTAATAGAAAACAATGTGCATCCAAAGAAGCAAGAGCAAAACAGATTCATAACCAACATCAAAATCATCGTCATAAAAATCAAACTGAAAATAAAGTAACTGACAACAACTAAAGTGGGCCAACACATGAGCCATAAAGAACCACACGAGTCGACAGGAAGGTTGGAAAACTCGCAGTTTGGAAGTACAATAAGAGACGAGAGGAGGCGGGCTCCGTAGAAAGGTCACGTCAGGTCAAGACGGCTGCTTGGTTTGACATCAACAGCGGAGACGCAGCATGGAGCCCGAGAGCGCCGCCGACGGTTCACAACAGCCCAGAGGCTGCCAGATGTTCGCTGATGCGTCCTGTGTATGATCAGCACTAACGATTCTGGATTTTATTTTTTTATTTTCTCAACAATTTTCCAAAATCACGGCGTATTTTTCAAACACTTCTTCACCCTCGTCTCTTTGCTTTCTGTCCTCTGTCTCTCTGACCGAGTGAAGATCTGTGTGCTCAAACTCTTAGTTCAAAGGAAAGTCCCACAAGGCTTTGCTTCAGCGTCTGAAAGCCTGTGATGGGCAGTGAAGCACATGAGACCAAAAAAAAAAAAAAAAGGAAACTTAAATCGTCCTTTTCTCTTCCGTCTCGTTTTCAGCCAGCAGAGCAGGAGACCAGACATCTCCCACTGCCATCACTCTCTGTCCCCTGTTCCCTCGCAGTCTGTCGCTCTGATGGAGGATTGCCTTTAGATCACAAGGTCGTTGTAGCTCACGTATTTCTTCGTTGCTGCTGGACCTAAAACGGAGAAGAAAACGGACCAAACACGGATCAGCTTCGGCCCTCGTGGCTGACATTTTAGGTGAAGGCTCATCTGACATGTGACGGAGGTGAAATGAGACTTGATGACAGCTGAATGAAATCAGGCCTGAGCTCTGACCTCTGAGCAGTCAGCGTGGCTTGGTGTCTGTGCTTTGTCTCAGTGGACTCACAGCACAGACTCAGTACCAGTGTGTGTTGCAGGTGATCAGAGGTCAGAACTCAGAGGCCGAAGCACAAACCTGGGAAATCCTGAGATTCATTTACAAAAAAATCAGCCTCTGCAAAACAAGAACCTAAAAGTTTAGTCAAACTGTCCCACAAACACAAGAAGAGCACGACGCAGCAGGTCTCAGTCTCACAGAGAGTGAGGGCGTCTCCAGCAGGACAAAGCGTCAGAAGGCTGGATGAAGGCTGCTTCGCTCAGCCCTCTGACTGAGCCAGTTACAGCGAGGCAAGACAACAATGATGAAACCGGTGACTGATGTCACACAGCCACAGACAGACGGTGAAGGCTTTTAAAAGTTCATTAGAACAAAGACGTGTGAGGCCTGTTTGGACCGATGATCACATCCATCAGCAGTCTCCCAGCTTTAACTCGGCTGTGTCTAATGAAACAGAACATTCATGATGTGTGACCTTATTCTCTGATTCCATATTGTAAATTTCTGTAAATGAAATTATCTGTAAATTAGTCTGAGACTCAACATTTCGCTCATGAGCAGCACCTGGTGCCAGTGAAGAGGAAACACTCCCGTTAACAGGTAGAAACCCGGAGCAGAGCTGCACTCGGGTGTGGGGGGTGTAAGTCTGTCAGTCGTCTGTCTTATGGAACAGATACATGTGTGTTTATCAGATATATTGATCAGTGACACTGAGGCCCGTCAGAGATTGGTGAAGGATAATCTCCACAGAGCTGGAGCTTATTTCACTAAAGGCAGATTGAGAAAGCGGGAAAATGAAATCAGTGAGCCAGCGAGCAAACACAAAGCCCCTCCCTCCTCTATACTCGTCATGCAACTGACTTTAATGACATTTTGGACCTGTCAGGTTCTGGTATTATCCTGGAGCGGACAGGTGGACAGACCGTTGTCCAGAGGACTGTTCTGTGGATGGACGGTCTGAGTGGCTCAGTGGTTCGTACGTGTGACTCCCTGTAAAACCGACTCTGTTCTCTCTGCCTCCTCAGAATGAACCTGTCAGGGTCAGAGCTTGTGGCCCTCAGGTGTTAAAGAAGAAGGTGGAACAGGTGGTGTCACCTGTGCTGTTCCCTTTGGTCGTGGCCACCTCCCTATCTCCCCCCTGCAGCTCTGCCTCCCACCTCCCCTGTCTTGGCGGCTGCTTGGCCCTCAGTGTTCATCCACTGAAAAATGGCTTCAAGCCAAAAGCCCATCATCAATCATGTCAGAGAGATAAAGGAGGGAACGGGAGAGTTTGCATATTAAGGCCTGAACGTGTCACTGAACCGTCCTGACTTTGTCTTAATGTGTCTTATTCGTACGGAGGGCAGGTGGTGATGCTGTGACAGGGCCACGGCTTCAGGCAGGACTGTGCCATGCATGCATCTCTGCACAGTATACAGCCAGCTGGATGTATGGGACTGACAGCAGCTGACGGACGTTTATATCTGCTGAGATGAAGAGGATGGACGGGGGAGGACGGGAAAGACGTCGTCCCACCTGTAACTCGGCCTGTGTCCGACAGGTAAAGGTAACGTCTGTAATGATTCATCAGTTCTCATCGTACGAGTGATGCACAGATGATCTGACTTTCTTTGACTGATTTAATCCAAATGAATTCTTACACACCTTCTAAACTCACAGGTACATTATGTGCTGTGTGAGCTGCTGTCAGTGAAAATCCCAAAAATCCGACTCCAGACACTCGTGAGCAAATATTACAGAAAAGATGATTCAGGTAAGAATATGAAAATGTTCTTGTACGAGGCCCAGTGTTCTCGAGGCATCTTCCCCTCCATGTGGAATATCCGAACACTACACTGAAGAGTCAGATTTTCCACGTCGTATTTACTTTTGGGAACATTTTTGGATGATTTATGCTCAAATTTCTGTCAAATAACCTCAAAAATCAAAGACAGTACGGAGATAAAAATAGTTTCAGGTAAGTTCGTTCATTGACGTCTGCAGCTCACTGGTGAATTTCCATATTCATTCACAAAATAAAATTTCAAGGGCGAGTTACACATGTGGAAGTGTTAGAAAGACGAACCCCCAGAGAAATGGATGAAGTGTTTCTCTCCTGCAGACACCCAGAGCAGCGCTAAGAAAAGAGAAGTACTGCTTGTAATGATTCTTTCTGAGAGCTGCCGTGGCTCTATGAGTTTAAAGATGTATAGAAGCCTTTGTTGTATAAGGAATCGGCTTTAGGAAAAAGGCAGAGAGGCCAATAAGAGTCGAATCACTGAGGTTTGGCCTTTGAAGAGCGGCTGAAGCAGGAAGAACAGCGAGAGATAGAAGTCTTTGTTGTCAGAGAATCAGCTGCAGGAGCAGAGAGGACGGAGAAGGAGAGAGGGCCATGAGTGCAGAGCAGAGATGAAGCCATCTTATGTGACTGAGGGCTATTACTGCATGGTGAAAGGGGGGGGGGGGGGGGTTGGGAGGGGTCAGAGGCAGCAGGTGAGGGGCGGCGAGAGAACGAGATTGAAAAGAGAGAGGATTTAAAAATCGAGTGAGGGGAAAACCAGTAAACCTGAGGCTGAGAGAGCAGACGGAGAAAGAGAGAAATGGAGTGAGGAATGAGGGGGAGCCGTCGACCGGAAGATCCCGGACCAACAGATGGGTCTGCTGGTCTTCAGGGAGTCCTGACTCTGCCAGCACAGCTCCACCACTGCTGTGTCCTCTCCACCGTGAACTCACTCTGAATAGTGAAACAGGGTGGGGATAACACAACACGAAGCCTCCCCCAGTGCATTTTAACAAACTGCACTGATTTATGAGCTGTGACTATCAAGATCCCACAGGCTGCGGGGACGTCGTCCTGCGGGGGCTGTGAGTTTCTATGTGGGGCAACAGAATTTAGAAGAACTGAGGAAAAAGGCAGCAGATTCAGCTCTGGACAACTCTGCAAAATCCTCAAAAGCTCAGCTTCACGTAGCTAACCACAGACTAACAGCGCTAATAGCACGCTAACAGATGACCATGGGCTAACATAACAGCAGCCTGACATTGATAATGGCAGTTTAACACAGTTCACCACAAGCTAACATGACAGCAGGCGGACACAGCTAACAGCATTCTAACATAGCTAACAGCAGGCTACTATAGCTAACAGCATTCTAACATAGCTAACAGCAGGCTACTATAGCTAACAGCAGGCTAACATAGCTAACAGCACGCTACTATAGCTAACAGCAGGCTAACATAGCTCAACACAAGCTAACATCACAGCAGGCGGACACAGCTAACAGCATTCTAACATAGCTAACAGCAGGCTACTATAGCTAACAGTATTCTAACATAGCTAACAGCACGCTACTATAGCTAACAGCATTCTAACATAGCTAACAGCACGCTACTATAGCTAACAGCATTCTAACATAGCTAACAGCACGCTACTATAGCTAACAGCAGGCTAACAAAGCTAACTACAAGTGGATGTTGCAGGCTGCAGCCTGTCGCAGGTGGTGGTGGTGGTGATGGTGGAGGGGGCTCTACAGGACCAAATCAGCTGGAGAAACAGCAGCTAGATGAGGGAAAGACAGGTGTGGTAATTCTCTGAAAGATCCACAGAGGAAAATCTCAGCATGTTTGTCCTCGCTCTTTCATGAATCACTCACAGAAGCTGAATAAGGGATTTAGCAGCACGGCACATGTACAATGGATATCCTGAGTAAAATGTGAGGTCTTCGGGTCAAACGTCCTCTTAAAGTGCCACCCAAACAGCCTGCACCCAGCACCAGAGACAGACTGTAAATCTGCCACTCAGATAGTCATATTATGCTCTGCTCTCCCTCCTCATGTAAAAGTTATGAGTCCATTGAAAGATGGCCGTAAAGCGCTGTGGAAGTAAACTTAACATTCCCTCCACACACTCCCTCCTCTCTCCCACTCAGATGTATTCCCCTCATTTCTCTCTGCCTCCCTCTGGATCAGCTCTCTCCCCCTCTCCTCAAACCTCCACAAGAAAATGGATCAAGGTCAGGACAGCAAAGCAGGAGAAGATTAATTTGCTCTTACCTCTGATAAATTATGAAATTAGCCTGTCAGGAGGAGAAAAACATTTGGTGAGCTGGTAGTTTGATCACATTGCCATGTAATTTCAAATTGTACACGTTTTATTTCTGGGAACATTCAAGTTGGAGCTTCACTTTTTTATGTATTACAGCACAAGTGTTGAGATTGTTACACTCCACAGAAAATGATGTCTTTGCATGCTCATTATGCTCTTGTTGAAATGCAGGGTCTTTGTCATGGAAATTCACCACGGTGGATAAAAAGCTCAGCACTGAAATGGGTTGAACATCACAGAGCTAAATATGGAGGTTTATGGAGGCAAAGACTGGGTCTTTGGACCAAAGGACATTTCTGTCCCTGGGGTTGTTGTCGCTGGTGGTAGTCGGTGTCTGAGTGTCTGTCAGTCTGACGCTCAGGCTGAAGCAGGGTAAAGTTTCTGTTTCAGAAACGCTGATAATAAACAGAGGTGGGGAAAGTTGTTGAAGTGAAGTGATAAACTCGGGATCACTCATCACCTCATCGTTCTGGTAAAAACCTTAATCCAAGCAGAACCACATTTCTACACAACATGTCTGCTGATGCAGATTAGTTAGATTATCAGCTGTCGTCCTGGATGTTTGAAATAAACTGTTACGCTGCTGAAATCCTCTTTTGTTTCTCTTAGAGTTCAATGTTCAGATCACACTCTCATGTCTGTACTGGAAATACGAAGCTACATCCTGCAGCAGGTTAGCTTAGCTTAGCATAAAGACTAGAAACGGGTGGAAACAGCTAGCCTGGGTCTGTCCACAGGAAGTAAAATCCATCTAAAGCTCTAAACGGACATCCATGTTATATCTTCGTTTTTAATCTGTACAAAAACTGTAAGTCTAAATACAAGAGTCCTCTGCTTTCATGTTTACAGACAGGAGAGCGGTATCAGCCTGAACACGTGACTCTCAGACACAGAGAAGAAGAGGATTTCTCTAAATGCTGAACTGTTCCTTTAAAGAATCTACGTGGTTCTGTGTGGACAGTGATGAGTGGACCCCCTCAGCTGGATCCAGTGGGTCAGAGAAGTGTCTTTAGGAGAAACAGGATGTTTGTTATAATGATTATCAGTGACCACCATGTTAGGACTGCAGCATGTAGTGGTTTCTGGTGATACTCAACATATGCAATGAACTAATGTGACAATAAATAGTTTAAAATCTGAGGCTAAACGTCTTGTAAAATATTTCAAAGCTGTTTTATTGTCTCGGTTCAGGAAGTTAGAGCCATGGAAAAACTGGCCCAGTCTTAATGCTCATCCTTCAGCTGGTCACATTAAATCCAGTCAGTCCAGGGGGGGGAATAAATGTATGATTGGATGAGTAAAATAATAATATGCTTTATCACATTTCAATTGATTTTAGTTCCATTTTTACGCTTCATTTAATCCAGTGTGTGTGTTAAAGCAGGAGCAGTGAGGAGTTAATCTGCACAGTGTGACAGTGAGCAGACGCAGTACTTACTGTTGGGGTCCACGTTCTCGCACAGCTCCGTCTTGGCCTCTCCGTTGGGCCGGTCGCTGGCCTTATGGGAGAGCCGGGACGACATGGTGGCAGCCGTGACCACGGCTTTGAAGGAGCGTTTCCTCTTCTGCACGTTGAGCTCCGGGTGGAAGATGATGACGTAGACTTTGGGCATGTAGAGCATCCCGAGGGCCACGGACGCACTCAGGTTCATGGAGATGGTGAGCGTGGTCGTCTGAATGTACAGCTGGGGATGGGGGAGGGGTGGGGGGGGGGGGGGGGGAGGGGACAGAGTTACTGTTGTTTTGTTGTGGATTTTACCTGTTTACATAGAGGATTAGATAAATACATAATAATAGAGGAGGAAAAAAGAAGTTTCCTAAAATGGATCAACAGACGTGAAAAGCGTAGGAAGGTGATTTGTGACTGTTGATCTTAACGAGCTCAGTCCATTTCCTGTCACATCCAGCTGAGTGAAGGAGGAAACACGGCTGTAATAAGCAAAGACACGTTTTATGAGCCGGTGAAGGATTGTTCTCGACCCTCACCTCAGCACAGAGCGGCAGCAGGCAGCTGGGCCGCTGCATAAATGTTTTATGTGCTGTGTATATTGCTCCTGCGTCCAAAGCCGTGGCCCCTGAACCCAGCACTGGGCTGATATCGGCATAAAGAGGCCCGGCCGGGCTGTTATGGGCTTCCCACAGTGGCTTTCACAGAGTTCAGCCCCACTGTCTTTATGTGTTATAGCCCTGCTGTCACAGCCTGATGTACACCATCTACTCACAGGAGGCTGGAGGGGGTTTATCTGTAAAACCTGAACATAAAGACGTAATAAATGCTTTATTTATCTGTATGATCACAATGTAAAGCTGTATATAAATAGTTTAGTATGTACAGTCAGTATGTAAACAAATTAATTGTTTACATGCGGATTCTAATTAAGGAGAGTGTTTATGTCGAGGTGAAGACGTCAGCTCAGACATGAAAAACATTTTACCAGTAACAGGAAGAAGAGAGCATGAGCACGACTAATGAAAACAAAACAGTAATTCACACACACACACACAGACACACACACACACACACACACACACACACACAACACACACACACACACACAGGCCGGGAGGACGAGGTCTGACACAGCACGACTGATGATCAGAGGCCAAAGAGAGACCTGATCTTTGTGTTTTTGTGTTATTGGACAATAAAGACTGTGTGAGACTGTAGATTAAACTGGGAGCTGGTTAAGTGGATAATTTATCTTCTTAAGGTGAAAAGCCGTCTCCTGTGAGCTGAGAGCACAGAGCAGGACCTCGGCTCTGTGCTCTGAAATATCGTTGGAACAGCTCTGGAACTTCTCCCTCCCTCAGGTATCTCAGTCCGATTCACTGCACCTGATGGTTCACGATGTTCTGTGGTCAGACCCAGGTCCACCCTCAGGTTCTGACATGTGGACTCTAACAGCTCGTGTTTTATTATCAGTAATAAAACTCCAATATTAAAACATATGAATGGAACATGGACCTGTTTGTTACTGTGAGCACAGTACAGTACAGTCAGAGTACTGAACCTGTCACACCTGAACAGGTGACAGGTGTGCAGTGGATGCAGACACTTCAGCCTGAGACTGAGACGATGATCCACGTCAGTGTGAACGAGGTGTTACACACAGAACCGTGTCCTCTGTCAGAGGGAACGTCTCTGGGTTCTCAGTCTTCAGTCAAGACTGGAACCGAAACTGATCCACATCAGTCACTCGTTCTTCTTCATTTCCTCTTAAAACACTCCTTCAGTGATTGATAAAGAGGACGTAGGTCCAGAGGACGACAACAGGGCTCAACAACAGGACAACAACAAAGACGAGTCACTGACGCTGCAGTGGAACCAGTGGAGGTTCTTTTCCCTCGGTCTCATCAGGTCAGTCCACAAATCATTTGGGACTGAACACTTCAGATGGAAGGAGACAAACACCATGATGTTCACACTTCTTCAGGCTGCGAGACAAAGTCTACAACATACAACACTCACGTTTCCACTGCAACACGTGATGAGCATGTGAGTGAGTGTCCACATTAATAAAAACCGTCCACACTGAGACGATTTTCTCTGGAACACGGAGCTTCATCATCAAACGGTGATTTGGTGACGGACTCAGAGAGGACGAAGTCACTGTTTCATCCTGAGTCTGAGCGCAGACAGAAGAGTCTCCGCCATGTTGAAGTGAGCTCGTTAAATCACAGCGAGGTGATGGCAGAGCCGCCGTGTCACACTGAGGCAGAGGTGAATCAGCTGTTTAAAGTCAGACCGCTCTGAAACAGATGTGTGCTTTGTATGATTCCTGCATGAACGACGACCTGATGAAGACAAAGCTCAGCGGCGTCTGATCCAGATGCACCTCGGCGAAACCTCGGCGAGCTGCACGCGTCTTTGATCTGATTTCAAAGCAGCGAGACATATTTTCATCTGTTAACTGCTGATAAAAGCAGAGTTTGTGTTTGTGTGTCAGATCGTCTCAGCGGGGATCCGGGGCGTGGGTGGAAATAAAGTCCGTTAATTAGACTTCCCTGGGATCCCTGAACAGGGGGGAGGACTCGCTACGACTCTGCTCTGGAGCGGTGACAGATACGAGTCAGTGTGGGAGGAGAAAACGCCACCACTCTGTTCGTCTGCTGCATGCTGGGAAAGCGTGCCAAAGTTGTTTACTATCAGCTACAGTTCCACTCTGTCCTGCTCTGTCCTCTTCTTTCCCGAGTCCTGAATCCTTTTCTGTTTCCGTCACGTTCACCTCGGCTGCGGCGACTCGCAGGAGAACAGTGTGCGTTCGGCCTCACACGGAGGCAAACGGGCGACAGTATGTAACACAACGCTGCTGTGGGAGTGTAATCACGTGTGCACTCAGCGGGACGTCTGGGACATAAGGACGACAGAAAAGGCAAAAGACCGAAGGTCTCATTGTGGAATTCTGTGAAACCTGAAGACAAATGAAAAGACAAACAGAGTGAACGTGTTCGCTCACGTTACCTTTATTCACAGAGTCTGAATCTAAGACACAAACACAGAAAGAAGAGAATCAACAGAAGATCTGTGTTTAATGCTGCTGGGTTTCTATTGTGTTGTTTACTGAAGATGGAGCTTTAAACAATAAATATATAAATAAGAAGCTGATGTTTCCCTGTGTGAGGACCTCGGTCAGTGGACGTCTGTCCTCTGCTTCCTGCAGGTGGAGTCTGAGCCTCAGTGTTCTGCTCTGTGTGTCCACCTCACGCTGAGTCCATGCTGCTCTGAATGCAGAGCTCTGATCCACAGACCTGGATCTGCAGCGGAGCCTTCACCTGAGTCTGTACGTGACTCAGTGATGCTGCCGCAGGGCGGAGCTTCGACCGTGTGTCAGCCCGACGAGCTGCAGCGGCAGTGTTCACTGACCTAAACACACACAGACCCGCTCCAGCAGCAGATGACTAATGTAGTGTTCCTGTGGTCATACGCACGCGTGGGTCACACATGGGTCACGCGTGGGTCACACATGGGTCACGCGTGGGTCAAGGACCATGTGTAATATTATGATTCAGACTGAAAAAGCAGAAACTATGAAGAGAGAAAAGAATGAATTCATTTGTGGATCAAAACTGTTTTGTCATTTTTCACCTGTTTGTTTATTGTTTGTTTGTGACTTTGATAAATGCTGCACCACAGTTCTGTCACAGCTTTAGCTGATTTTCAAAAAAAGATTTTCCATAAGAAAAAACATGGAACCCTATCAGAGATTAAACAAGGCCGAGGATCAGATGATGCTCATTAGTACATCAGCATTAATGATGCACTCATAAAAATATAATAAGATTCAGGTGGAGAATTTGCTTTGATAAAGCTGGACAGACCGAGAGACAGACCGAGAGACAGACCGAGGTCCATTCAAACGTCAGTGAGGTGAATCTGTCCTTTAAGGTTCCACAGACTCTGAACATCAACACTAGGTGGCGACATGATGACTTCCCATGTGTGGAGGCCTTAAGGTGGCTCTGAGCTCTGTCCCTGACGGGTAATAAGTGGGACGACGCTGCTGTCCCTGCTGGGTCTCAGGTGACGGTAAGTGTCTGCCGCTGAGGTCCACACAGGGCGTTCAGGTTGTCCCCGTGGGCTCTCACTGACACATTAAGGCTGTCGCTGCCGGGTGCCGATCCTGTTCAGGCGGCCGTCCCCCGGGCCCTCTGTGGCCCCCTCGGGGCCCGGCCCGGGTCTGTGGGGCTGCTCCACGTCTCTGTCTCTTCCCTCTTTGACTGGCATTAAGTTTAAAGAGCGAACATCACATGAGGAAACAGATCTGATTCAGCTGGAAGCTCCATGATCCCTGTGAGCGTCAGTGTGAGGACAGTCTCAGAGATGAGACAGCTGCAGGTCTGGGATCAGTGCAGGAGGCGCTGAAAACAGCAGCTTCAACACAAAGTCAACACAAAGTCAACACAAAGTCAACACAAACACAAAGCAGCAGGTTCCAGGAGCTGATTGACAGACGCAGAGACACTGAGGGAAGCTCTGTTTGAAGCTCTAATAAACTCCATGGCTGAATTTTTCAGTTTAGGTTATCTGAGATTCTACTGTAGTTACATCTCAGAGGACACAGAGGACACAGTGGACAGAGTGGACAGAGTGGACAGAGCTGGAGGATGAGTGGCTCCATTTGACAGCGTCAGTCTTGTTTTAGTTTTTTATGTGTGACCTCAGATAAAGAAGGTACATTTCATTTGATTACACCGTCCTGTGAGACGGGGACGGACTCAGAGAGGACAGACAGTGACCTGACTTTTTCTCCGTCCCAGTGTCGTCCTCTGACTTCCTGCCTCCGCCTGGATCTTTCCTGGCGGAGGCAAACATGTCTGTGTGTCGTTTGACAGAGCAGGTAGATGTCCACTGCACCTGTCCTGCACCTGTCCTGCACAGTCTCACATCATCATGATGTGTGTCATCACTGTGAGTCTGTCCTGTATCACTTGTGTAATCGCCTCCAGTGGAGACGCAGGTTGTTGACAGGTGATCCTACCTGTACCTGTGTGTGGCTGAGCTGCAGCAGGTGTTCCTGTCACCTGCTGTGTTGTTTGTGTGTGAACATGTATCAGCATTTAAACTGATCCCATCAGGTGTGTTGACCTGAAACGATTAGTCAACTAATCAACTGACAGAAAATCAATCAGCGACTGATAAACTGTTTCAGGCTCGTTTCATGTTTCACACACACCTCTGTGTGTGTGTGTGTGTGTGTGTGTGTGTGTGTGTTAAACTGAGCTTATTATCTGCACTAAGTGTTAGAGCAGAAACCCCAGAGGAAACACACACACACACACACACACACACACACACACACACAGTGGCAGATAATCGATACAGTGCAGTTAGAGAAAGTCGGGGACGATGTTGATGGGCTGCGTTTAAAACGATCACACGTGTCAGACCACAGGTCGATCTGACACCAGCAGCTGATCCTGTTCATGTGTTACAGTGTGGGCTGATCTGATGGGGGCAGACTCAGACTCTGTCCTCAGACTCTGTCCTCGCACTCCCTCTGTCCTCTCTTTCTGATGAGGAAAGAGACAGAACACCACAGAGGAAACCGCTGGAACACAGCGGCCCACCAGATGTGCAGAGACGGTGTTATCTGTGTGAAGCTGCTGCACAGCTGGGCCCCGACCCACAGGTCACACTGCTCACCTGTACAAGATCAAACACCACCTCAGTGTGTGTGTGTGTGAGCTCAACACACTGCAGAGAAACAGCATAACCAACAGGAGAGTCTGCTCAGTGGAGGAGGGGGGAGGGGAAGGGGGAGGGTCAGGAGGGGGAGGAGCACAGACAGGTGAAACACAAACATTAATGTATGCAATAAAAAGCACAGTGGATGAAGAAATGATATTAGAATTGCAAATATTGTCCTCCCCCCTTCCCACTTCTCCTCCTCCCTCTTCTCCTCCCCCCACTTCTCCTCCCCCCTTCCCTCTTCTCCTCCCCCCACTTCTCCTCCTCCCTCTTCTCCTCCCCCCACTTCTCCTCCCCCCTCTCTCTGGAGCCTCTCCCGTCCACCCCGTCTCTGCGTATGAGCACATCCACCTAGAAACATACAGTTGACCTGTTCAGGTCTTAATGGCGAGGACATGTCTCCGCTGTTTGACTTTGGCATTTTGCATAAAGATGTACGACTCCTGGGTAATGAGCTGCTCTGCGGCTGAAGAAAACACTTTCCCTCCACTGATTTATTCATGAAGCGCTAACATGTCACAGCGGATTCGCTCTTTACGTCTCTGTGCATGAGACAAAAGCAGGACGCTACGACCGAAGCAGAGTTTAGGACGTCGCCGTACAGGAAGTGTCCGTTAAAAGCCCGGGGAGTTTGTATGAGCGATGTGTTCAGATGGCGGCACGTCACCAGATACTCTCACAGCAGCGACGGTCGAGTTTGACGGCAGCCATTTTTCAGCAGAGTGAGATGTCAACAGGAAGCAGACAGACGGCTGCGTCAAAGGCGGCCTCAGTTTCCATCGGTGGCGCGTTGGTCCAGCTGCTCACGCAGGACGTCGTCCTCGGTCTAAAGACGCAGACTCACTGTGTTTAAACCAGTTTGGAAACTGCTGATTCAGGAGCTGTGGTTTTATCTGTGGACACTGGACTGAAACATGTCTCACCTGTCCACCTCACAGCCTGTGAGTCACCTGAGACCCTGAACTCAAAGGTAATTCTCTCGCACTAAACCCTGAATGAGTCTGCATTCACACGCGAGAACACACAATAAACCTGTGACGTTTAGATTCAGCAAATCCCTCTTCAGGCTACAGCAAACAGCTTTTATCACTCTGAGAATAGGACACAGAGGCTAATCCCTCTGCATTATTCCATATTACAAAACCTGCAGTGTAGCACCGAGCTGTGGGTTTATACGTGTGTGTGGGGAAAGTTGACTTTTGTGTGAAGAAATAAGGTGTAAAAGTTTGTTTGAGGCTTAGAAAGTAGTGAAATAACCTTAAAAATGTATGAGCCGCTTATCGAAGATGAAGCGGTCGTCGGCAGGAGCTCAGGCTCCGTATCTGCCGATTCCAATTTAACACACATCTCTGCCTGTGTGTGTGATTCCAATATTCAATAACTCATCTGCTGCTGGGGTCACAGTCCAGGCCTTCGCCTCAGATCCTCACAGGACACACCTGACACGCACGTCAGGTGTGTGTCTCGGTAAATGACACATCACCTGTAACTCA
The DNA here is from genome assembly GCF_017976425.1 of Toxotes jaculatrix. NCBI lineage: Eukaryota > Metazoa > Chordata > Actinopteri > Toxotidae > Toxotes > Toxotes jaculatrix. Next base: position 30,455,126 of record NC_054396.1, on the reverse strand, counting down.
CCTGAAAACACGTTTAAAACTGATTTAAAGTTTTATCTTTCTGACTTCTCGTTCAGGAAATGTTGTGTAACTGCAGGTGAAATAATCCGAGCAGCAGAGACGCAGGTTAGTGACTCACCTGTGTGATTCATGCTGTTACCTGCCGCCGTGTTCACTCAGAGGCCTGTATCTACACGCAGCTTTTACCCAGAGTGCTTCACACTTTTACACACCAGAGGCTGCGAGATACGAAGCTTGGTGCCAGAGTTCAGCAGCCCGACCTCTGTGACCTCTGACAGGTGGATGACATGTCTGTGATCCACCTGTCAGAGTTCACACTGCAGAGCGTGAACATCAACAGGTGGTGTCAGCACCGCTCAGGTACGTCCAATCAGCTCATCTCAGCTTTTTCTCTTTTCCTCTGAAATTCAATGAAAATCCTGCAGCACGTTTCAGAAGATACACAACAACACAACAACTACACAACAACTACACAATCTGTCAGTCTTCTTCAATTTCAGGTCTATTTTATGAATGTGCACGGTGTGTGTGTGTGTGTGTGTGTGTGTGCTCATTCATTAGTACCAGTTACTTCAAAGTGCTGCCCCTTTGTTGTGTGGGAGGATGTTTGTGCCTCTTTCCTTCCCCCGTTTGTATTTGTGTTTTGTTCTTCATCTTCTTCAGACTGCCCTCTTCAACACAGCAGCAGCCTCCTTCACCCCCCCCACCCCCCCCACCCCTCCTTCATTGCATCACCTCCTCCTCCTTCCATGTCATCTCGCTCCTCTTCCCTTCCTTCATGCCTGCATTGCTCTCGCTGCCTGCCAGTGTGTGTGTTTGCATGTGTAAGTTAAGCTTCACTGTGTCCTTGCATGTGTACATCCTGTGTGTCTGTGAGTGTGTGTGTGCCTGTGTGTGTGTCTCTGTGTGTGTGTGTGTCTGTGCCTGTGTGTGTGTGTGTGTGTGTGCAGGGCGAGCAGCTTCTTCCTTGCACATTTATATTCTGCTCGTCTTTGTGCAGCAGGTAATGACAAACAGCAAAGGCCACGATGTCACTGCTACACTCAGCTGGCTGAGGCACACACACGCACACACGCACACACACAGACACACACTCACACACACACACACACACACACAGACACACACGCACAGACACACACACACACACGCACACACACAGACACAGACACACACACACACACACACACACACACACACACACACACACACACCTATCCTTGCATGCTTACAGACGAACAGCTGTAGCTCAGGTTTTCAGAGCAGACTCAGAAACAGGACGGTGCGACGCCTCTGCACGCCCGGCTGCCTGTTTGTAGCAGACGTAGAGGTTGTGGGTGTTTTGTAGTGATAATGGAATGTTTGGGAAGGTTAGTGTTGGGTGTCCACAAGATCACAGTGGCCTTGACCTTTGACCTCTGACCTCCAAAATCTACTCAGTTCATCCTTGAGGCACAGTTGACAATTGTGCAAAGTTTAAAGTCCTCCCTCAAACAGATGTCGCATTACCATGCAAAACATTAGTATGGTCATAGTGGCCTTACCCTTTGACCTCTGACCTCCAAACTCCTTTCAGATCTGCTTTAAGTCACAGTCAGCATTGGTGCAAAGTCTGACAGAGAGACCTCAAAGGGTTCCTGAGATATCACACGAAAAGGATCCAGGAGGGAAGGACACTCCATGGCACTCCCCTCACCGTGCACTGACTCTGTCTGCAGCTTATCAGCTGCCTCTGTGGCCTGCAGGGTTTTGGGTGGACAAGTGTATCCCTGTGGACAGGACACGAGTCCATCACAGGGGTTTACCCCAATCCACCTTTAATGCTGAGAGCCGAGCAGAGAGGCTTAGTGTTTCCAAAGAGTGTCCCGGAGATCAAACCCCAGAGCTCAGCACGTCAGGCCGGACACTGTCACCTGGGCCTCCGATAACACACACACACACACACACACACACACACACACACACACACACACACACACACACACACACACACACACACACCTCAGGGATGTGGGGAACAGCAGAACCCTCCTAATCTCTGCCTCTGGCTGGGTTTAGAGCTCTATAGCAAAACTTCAGTCACTGGCAACTTTAGGATATTTGTACTTAATCAAAATGGAATTTAAATTCACTCTGATGCTGCTGAAGAAGTTCGTCACATCACGAAAAGCCTTGCACAGATTTTACAGTTTGCCACAGCACAGTGGCTGTCACCGAGGACACGAGGGGACATGAGGGGACATGAGGGGACCCTTCTCTACCACGTTTCCTTCGTGCTATAACGTTACAGCCTGTCGTCACATGACGGTGAGCCTCTGACGAGCGTCAGCACCTCTGGACTGCAGCTGTTGTCCTTTATTAAAACTGAACCTGCTTCATCAGGACCGAGAAGCTGAAGAGAAGAAACGACACCTGAGATCATAACATGAAAGGAAAGATGTCACGGCTTTATTTTACCGATGACACGAGCAGATGGATCTCATCTGGAAATAAAAGAAGAACATCCTAAGTGTCTGTTTTTATCTCTGTCATCTTCCTGTCTTTCATTCCACTGCAGAACGTGGCTCATTGAGTTTCATGTGAGAGGAATGAGATTAGGTTGTGTGGAAGCCTCCAGCTGATAAAGTGGGACACGCCGGTGACAGTCAGAGACGCGCTGCCTGACGTGGCTTTTTGTTATACTGTGATTTGTTGGTGATTTGTAATCACAGTGCAGCAGAGAGAGACCTGAGGGAAACACGTGTCTGCGTTTCTGTGAGTAATAATGAAAGTTGTAGAGTAAAAGTTGTGGAAGCGACAAACTGAATGGAGCTCTGTAACATGCATTCACTTAGCTTTTAATCAGGCTGCATGTAGCCGGTGTGGCCTGGGGGGGTGAGGGTGTCCGGGTCAGTCCACATGGACCCACAGCAACTTCTCAGTGGAGCTTACAAACTGTTTCCTCTCAGGTTTTTTTTTTTTGTGCAAACTGGAAATGTGAATAAAAACATGTGGATAGAAACACAAGTGTGTGTAACTTCAGGTTGTGTAGCTGTGTAAAAGTGTGGACGTTATCAAACGCCTGTGTTGTTGGGTGTAAGACTGCATCACTTCCTCATTCCCACGTAAAAAGAGGCCGCGCTGATCTTTCATACACAGCATGACGCCTGGACCACGTCCCCTTTGAACCCAACATGAAGCTGCCACAGTGAGGTGCGAGCAATGTAAGGTAAGAAGAAGAGTTCAGAAATTTGCTGGTTTGTTTTGGCGTCACCTGATTTCAGATCTGTGCTGATCTGTGATCAGTGAGGAGAGACATTCATCCATCCTGCACCTCACCCACTCACTATCTTTATCCCTTCATCTCTGCGTTCATCCACTCATTCATCCGTTGGTTCTTACCTTTTCCGCAGACTGTGCCGTGCCGAAGAAGATGGGTATAAAAGCCAGCCATACGATGCAGGTGGTGTACATGGTGAACCCGATGGGCTTGGCCTCGTTAAAATTCTCCGGGACCCCGCGGGTCTTTATGGCGTAAACAGTACACGTCACCATCAGCAAGATACTGTAACCCAACGAGCAGATGATCTGCAGATCTGTGATGTCGCATTTCAACACCCCTCGTGCCAGATCCGGGTTGATGGTCTTCTGCTCGTCATAGTCTATGATGGTGTTGGGCGGGTCCACCCCGAACCAGATCAACACCCCCAGCAGCTGGACCGAGATGAGACTGGAGGTGATTGCCAGCTGCGAGGTGGGGCTGATCAGCCTGGGCGCCGTCACCGACTTCTTCCCCTGTTCGAAGATTCGGTAGATGCGGTTGGTTTTGGTGAGGAGGGCGGCGTAGCTGATGCACATTCCCAGACCCAGGAAAATCCTTCTGAACGAGCACACGCCAACATCTGGCTTGGCGATCATGAGGAACGTGATAATGTAACACAGAAAGATCCCGGTCAGGAGGACGTAACTCAGCTCCCTGCCTGACGCTCGGACTATCGGCGTGTCATTGTACCGTACGAAGGTAGCCATGACGAATATCGTAGCAATGATGCCGAGCATTGCCAGGAAAACCGGGATCACCGCCCAAGGCGAGTGCCATTCCAGTTTTATGATGGGTATGGGCTGGCAGGCTGTGCGGTTGGCGTTGGGCCTCATGTTGTAGGTGCAGAGTTTGCAGGTGAACTCGTTGTGCTGGTACTGGTAGCCGTCGCAGGGCTCGCAGTGCCAGCAGCAGGGCATGCCTTTCACCACCTTCTTCCTCTCACCGGTTTTACAGGGGAGGCTGCAGACTGAGCTGGGAATCTCCTGCTCCCCCCGAGGCCACTGCATGTCCTCAATCTGCAGAGAGAGCATGGGAGACAGGGACCGTCAGAGTCAGAGTCAGAGTCAGCTGAGATAATAAACCACAGGTTAAACTGGATTATACTGAAACGTAAACTTTCTTTACAACGTAAATTTTCGAACTGAAGGAAAAAACATTGGAACCAAAACACTTTCTGTGTGTGTGAGCGTATCAGACCCGTTACAATCAGGTCTGAGGCGTCGCAGCCTCAGATTTACAACTCTGATCTGATCTGATCTTCTCGTGTTGATGCTGAACGAGGTCTGCTGATGCTCGGCCTTCTTACTGAAGCAAAGGTCTCATTGATTTCACAGCTCGACTGCTGCTAATGAGTAATGAATACTCTATCAGCGGAACATCAATATGGATGAATTCCACCTGGATCGGCTCTGAACAGACATCTCAGTTATCTGCAGTGTATATTTCTCTACATCATAATGAGCAGGAGGAGTCACTGGAAAGGTCAGGGGTCGTTTGAATCCCCTCCCAGCATGAAGTTGAACCAAGTTTGGGAGTTCTTGTTTGTAGCTGACTCTCTAACGCTGACGTCTTTACTTCTTTACTTTCACAAACCAAACGTGAAGCTCATAAAATGTGTTGCATCCTGCTGTTACACATTAATGCATCAACTCAACAGGAACCAGGTTTCTGAAAGTCGTCTCCTTCCTCAGTGTTTGATTCTTCCTGTTGAAGTTGTCTTGGTATATTTGCTTCATGTTTGCAGTTTAATGTGCTGCATTAGATCTGGAGCCAGCAGCTCCAGGCAGAGCTCCTCTGCAGGTGTCATTTCACCCAGGTACTTCATACTGGATGTATTCACAGGCCTGAGGTACTACAGAGAAAAAATCCCCTGTGACATAAAAATCATTTTCCCTGCAGACCTCCATTATCAAAGAGACATCTGTACAACTGTTGACAGGAAACCTCCAACTGCAAACTCTTTGTCTTTGGTCCTTTAATCACATGAAAGTTTTTATATTTGTAAAACTTTCCAAATGCTAATGAGAATGTGCGGGAGGCAACATCGCCCTGATTCGATCTAAGTGAGCGAGCGCTGTCTTTAAGTCCTATAATACAGTGGTGGATTATTATGGTGCCTGGGAGGAGGCCCTGCCTTCAAGGCTTAATTCAGGGAACAGATGTGTCTCCTGTGCACGGCTATCGCCACAGATCATGTGACAGACTGCAGCAGGATTACCTGTGGCTGTACCTGAGGCCATTAGTAGGCAGGTACATGGTAAAGCTCCTGACCAGAGGACAGTGAATACCTATGTACACACACCACTGCACCTCTGGAAGCAGACATTATTACATTCCATTATTTTTAATATTCCACGTGAAGAAGGACAGATATCAGATTACTGAGAAACATCCTAAATATTTAATTTTCAATATGCTATTATGTGAAACTGGAAATGAACTAAAATGTAAAAAGACTTAAATCAGTTCACGTCTTCCCGAGTTCCAGCACCATCCTGAAACTCTGCCAAGGCCTTGGAAGGACTTCTGGAGACTGACGGCAGCCAAAAACCCTGTTACTGTGTATTGACGTTGATTATTTTTGTCAGATAGCTGGTTTGTGTTTGATGGATTTGAAAGCACCTGGAGGGATTTCAAAAGCTACTGTCACCTAGAGCTGATCAATTACCCAGAGCTAAGGACACCCTAAAACCAGCTATCTACAAAGAACAACCTGAATCAGTCTTCGGTTCCAGGTGCCAGGGGCTACGCTTGAGAAAAAAGTAAAAAATTGATACTGGATGTAATCACCACCCACCATCACCCAGACTCTCCCTGGGCTCCCTGCACGCTACCAAAAAGCCAAGTTGATAACCTGGGATAGTTGGGGATAAAAGGCTGCATCAAGCTAACAGCCTGAGCCAGCCGAAGGCTTGTATCTGGCCACGGTGAGAATTCACAACCACAACAAAAAGGCAAACTCCAAACAGCACTGTAATCTTCCTCCCTCCCAAAGGCAGCAGGCCAGCTCTGAGGAAAGCATTCCTTCCCTCCCACACATCCCTGCATATGTCACACTCTCTCTCATACTTCATTTCTTCTCTATTATGGTTTTCTGATCATATTCATCAGCCTGTGCTCCACAAATCCATCCATCACTCCCACATTTTGTCCACTTCACGCTAAGATTTTTATTGTACGCCGAGCACAACAGAGCGACACACGGACCATCAAAATTACACGACCGCCTGACACAAATCCCGGCTGCTCCTCCTCAGTAATAGCTCATAGGCAGGTGAATATGCTACTCCATTTAGCATATGAAATGTATTAAAATCTGACTTGTCATGTAAGAAACAAGCTTTACTATACAGAATTGATGAGTGGCAGAGCGGTGCCTGGTTATAGAATGACTCACGGCCTCACAAATCCAAAAGGATTTCAGACTGCACATTCAAAATGCCAGAAGAGACGTCAGGTCAGCCATTTAAATGGAAACACCATCTGTCTTCTCGCCTTGGCAGCGGTCAGGAGGGCTGCCAGCCACCGCCGCACGCTCAATAATTCACTCAGGTCTTTGAAGAGGTGTCACAGCAGGTAGACAGATCCAGACAAGAGGTCTCTGTGGTCTTAAATCTCTGACTACGTGACCACACAAAGGTCCACATGTTCACATGTTCCTTTCTTCGTCGTGAACTCTGCCGACACTCCGACCGTCCTGATCAAAGAGATGAAATGAAAAGAGACGTGTCTGCAGCAACATGGACGTTGTCTGAAAGGTGAAAGATGTTTGATTTGAATGGTTTGCTGTCAGGAGTCAGCTCTGATCAGGTGGGTCGCCATCATCACAGCCTAAAAACGTGGTTTTCACAGTCCAGGACCAGGACCACTGTCTGAGACTGAGCGGACGTATTACACAGAGCACCGCGGGGGAGAGGAGTCAGAAGGTGACCAACAACAAAACCAGTGTTCACCGTCTAACAGGTGAGTCCATCAGTGACCTGTCGACAGGACGCCTTCACCCGTCCGTGTCTTCTGTTGGAAAATAAATCTGTTTTATGATGTGACAGCTCGATGGTTAAAGGTTGGTGAGGTTCAGGAACAACAACACCTTCGTTTGGTTTAAAATAAGGTGGCTGTGGTTAGGGGACCTTCGTCGTCATGGTTACAAGAATAACCAGGTGGTTGAGGTTAGTGAACACTGGTGGTCACGATAAAAAAAACAACATGCATGTTTCCTCCTTTGCTCTGCAGTGGCAGGAGGACTTGTCTCTAGAACATGAACAGTCCGTCTTTCTGAGGACGACGTCTCTACATTACCGCTGGGTGTTCGACACCATTACGCTTCAGATATGAAAACAAAAAGGACTGAAAAGGAGAGAGTGCAGGGGAGTAACAGATTAAGAGAGCAAGGAAGTACAAACCCGAAAAATACAAAACAAGAAGCAGTGAGACAACAGCAGCAGATTTGTTCTTTCTTTCAGCAGTGTTCTGCAGAGGATGAGAAGAAAAGAGAGAAGAGGGGGCGAGATTTCTATATGTGCTCAACCTCCTCCTCATCTCTCTCTCTATTTCTGTCTGCCTCTCTCTACCTCCGATCCTCAGCTTTTCTTATCAGTCCCTGGCAGACCTTTGCTCCTCTGCCTGCCTCTGCTCTGCTGTCAGACTCCACTGTCGATAAACCGTCTGCCCACTTTGATGTCATTGTAGGCTGCAGGTCAGGTGAACGCTAAACGGCCTGACATTAGCTTGGGTCTGAATAAATACGCTGTAAAGCGTCCAAAACAAACACACCACCTGTGAGGACACAGAAAGGGAAATCTGTCCTGGCTCTGCAGATACCGGAGGAGGCTCGCCTTCTCTTTCAGCGTCTCTTTCAATGCATTTGTGTTCAACAATGTCCTGTCACGCATATTTCTGCCTCAGCCTCTTTTCATGTGTTCATGCTCCCCTTTTCTCTGAAAGTATTATCCAGGGATCCCACATTTGTTTGCCTATAAAATTCAGTAATTAATCAACAGTAACAGAAATCTTCCCATATGGGTCCCTGGGATTAAATTTAATCAGACGGGGGTTATGTGTGGTGCATGTGGGCGGGTGTTTTCCGTTCACTGACTGTTAGCTGGGAGCAGTTAATCCATGAGCTCATTAGCTGCCTCCACCTCCTCCGTCCTCCTCGCAGCAGTTTAACTGCGGCTGCCCGACGCCTTATCCAGCCTTTAGGGGGCCCCTGGCCCTGGAGCTCACTGTAAGATACTCTGAGGAAACTCAGAGCTACACGCTGTTGCCATGGTTACAATGCAGGATCCATCTCAGTTTTTTTTGGCCTTGAGTCTTCATTGCCCCACACCTCCACCGCCTCTCCTTCTGCCCTCTTCCTCTCTGTTTCTATCCGGATGCTGCTGGTTCATTATGTTACAGCTGCGATAAACGGTTTTTAAAAACATGGCTTCTACTCGCTCTGACTCACTGGCTACACACTGTAACTGCAGCTTTGGTTTCTCCTCTTCATTTAGCCATAGACATCTCTCTCTCCTTCTGTCCTGTATTCATCTCCTGAAGCCCAACCCTGTGTCCTCACACGTCTCCTCCAGAGATCTTTGGGTTTCGGTTTATAAATGATCAAAACTGTTGCCAATTAATCTTCTTACATTTCCAATAAATTATTTCTTGACTAATTATTGCAGCTGTAGCTACAGGTTTTGACCTTTAGTAGTGATATGGAGCTATTTATCTATGGTCCCTGCTTTGTTTATCTAATGCATGTGCATGAAGTCACACTATTTCACTGACCTACAGGTGGCAGTAACACACCAATATATGCTGTAATGCACCAGCAAAGGGAGTGAAGAAGAAGAAGACTGCAACGCAGTGAACGTGGAAGGAAACTAATGCTGAGTTTAAAATGTTTGATATTTTATCTGGAAGGAAAAGAACTCGACACGTTTAGAGCTGAAGAACACAAACGGTTTGTTTTGGTGAGAAACGCTGATGTAAATGTGACGACGATGTTGAAAACAACACTGTACAGACACAGCAGTTCCTGGTCTGAGTGTTCAACCATCTGACTTTTCATCTAGCGCCATCATCAGGTCAGAATTATAATCCAGACACCTGCAGAACTAATGACATTTCCCATCAGCCGCAGCTGATTAACAGATGTTAGCATGCTAACGTGGTAAGCAAAGATGGTGAATGCCATTTATACCTGCTAAATCTTATCATGTTAGCATTGTGACTGTTAGCATGTTAGCATGCTCGCAGGCTCATGGAGCTGCTGCCCGGCCCTCAGAACAGCCTGATACAGTGCAGCTCAGTCATCCACTGTGTGTAATGGCTCCTGTCGCTTGTGACTAACTGCCTCTGTTAATTATAAAAGTCGTCAAAACTCAAGCATCTCTCAGCTGAGTCAACTGAGATCTCACTGCCATGCAGGCACAAACACACACGCACACACACCATCTCGTTGCCTTCCCGTTAATGGGCCATAGTCATTAACTTGGCGACTGTGGATCATGATTAAATTGATTAATTGATTGGAAAAGGAAATAAGTCCCCTGGATTCCTGCGAGTCCATGTGCAGCTGAATGTACGCAGTTAGCAGATTAGCAGCGGGCCCGAGTGACAGGAACCAAATGAGAAGCAAAAGGAAAAACAGACTAATCAGACGACTGGCACTGCCCGAACAGGATCACCGCGGCGACTGCATCATCTCGTACTTCAACAATATGTTTTAACACAGTACGACATTCATAAGAGAAATACATGGTGCGAAACCAATTTCCTTCCAAGCAGACGCCACATTTTGATGAACTGTGGAAGCATTCAGCGTGCTCATTAAAGAGTGTGTGGGGGGAACAGTGTGGAAGTGTTTGGTGACCAAGAAGACATCCGTCCTGTCTGAATTAATGATGGAAGAAAAGAAGACAGGAACGGTACAAGAGAAAAATCCTTAAAAAACATTGATTATGACTCGCTGCAATTCTTAAAAGGACATCTCCGCTCTCTAACTGTGGCGCACTTTATCTTACTGTTATTCTTGCTTTGTGTGTGTGTGTGTGTGTGTGTGTGTGTGTGTGTGTGTGTGTTAATGAGCCACGTCTGTGTAAGGGTCTGTAGAAGACATGGTCGGGGTTAGAGACACTGCTTTGTCTTCAGAATTTGACCTTTTGTTGGAAGGTGGGAAAAAACTGAATATTTGAAGTCAAAACCCACAGTATATGAGCTCAGTAGTTTGCCTCATGGTCCAGCAGAGGGCGCTCTTTGATGGTCTCCAAAGACACTCCACCCTCATCGGTCAAAGGTGAAGGATTCACAGTGTCCTCTGTTCATAAACAGCCATGCTAACAAAGCTGTGAGGCTGGAGCTGCATTGAGCTAAATGCTAACAAGGATCACCACAGTTAGTGAGATTCATCCTCTGGGGAAGAATTTCATGTCAGTCCAACAGCTGATGAGACATCTCAGTCTGGACCAAAGTGGTGGACACGCTGACCACAGACTCTTCATACAGTGAGTCCAGACCATGAGTCTGAAAACAATGGTTTCAAAAACTGTGTGCAACTAAAATCTTAGAGCTAAACAGCAGTGAACTGTCGGTCAGTCCACCACTTTGGTCCAGGCTGACATATCATTCGTGTTCCCCAGAGGGTGAACCTTAAAAACATTGGTCAGGTCAGAGTTTTCACTTCTTTGTTGGATGGACTGTGATGAAATGTGGTTCAGACGTTCATGTTCCCCTCAGGATGAACTGGAATAACTCTGCTGGTCCGCTGACTTTTTATCACTGAGTGTGGGGCAGCTGAACATTGTGACGGGGGGGCAGCTGATTCTAACATGGCTGACTGCTCGTGCAGTAGCTTTGCAGGTTGGATGTACAAAGTTTAAAACTTTATAACTTCCTGTTGTGCTTAAAACAAGAGATAACAGAGTCTTTCTGAACAGAGGCGCGGATTAAAACTGATTTAGAGCTGAGAGCAAAGTTTCCTCCGTTCAGTTAAGCCTTCATCATAATCCCAGGGGCAACACCTGAGGTTTACTTCACAGCGGCTGTTTTGATTTCTACATCATTTTCAGTCTTAAATGTTTCAGTCTTTCATGACCTGCTGCAACTCGAGATTATTTAAAAGGAAATAATGAAAACAGTGTGTACATTAGCTGGGAGGGAGCGCAGTGTTTTCCCACCACAGGTGAGGAACTGACTGCCTTTGTTCTCTCATTCGGTTGCTGAATAAATCCGAATAAAACACACTTCTAACCCTTCTTCAAAGAAAAGTTACAGCTGAGAGAAAAACAAGGAAATTTGAATAATTATATTCCTTTCAGCTGCGTCCCCAAGACACAACAGAGCAAGACAAACTCCAGTAAGAGCGGCAGAGTATTATATAGCTGAGACGTGAGACGGTATACATCACTGAAAACAGACACCGGCAAGAGTAAACAATTCCTGCTCAATTTATCTTTGGAACAAATGGCTCCCTTGCTGTTCATACAGTGTGTATGAGGGAAGAGAGGGAATCTGCATTTACAGACTCTGCTGCTTTGTTAACCAGCTGAGAAAAACCAGCCAGAACAGGAGCGATACAGATTCACCAGATTCATCCTCACACAGTGGAGTCCGTGGTACGAGGAGGGAAACGGCCTCAGAGCCGAGCAGCGTCCCCTGCAGCTGAGCTGGTCTGAACCTCCACAGGTCAGAGACACAGCTGTGTGACCAGGTGCAGTGTGGACAATGGACAGCTGCTGTTCAATTACACTTCTTCAGAACCAGGAAGTATGACACATTGTCCGATTGGCTGCTGGAGCTTCCGACAGGAAGTGGTGATGAGGCGTACCCACCAGCCTCAGAAACCAGAGCCTAACGCTCCTGCAGCTGAATTCGCCATTCGCTGTCAGACACTGCGCACGGGTGAAAGGCTGAACCTAACGTCCACCACCAGTCTTTCTGCAGCTGCTGCTGCTGATGAAATCATGATTTCATGATTGTGACGTCACCTGATGGCGTCAGCACAAACACGGGGCCATGAGCCGCTCAGCTCATGGTTTCTTCCACCGTCACTCAGCCCCTGGTCCTTTCTGTGCAGCTACATGGTCAAGAAGCTCAGTTTTAGTCTGAGAAAGCGACTTCACGTTCATACCTGTAATGAGCGCAGAGCAAGCGACGTGTTTATTTCAGTGGTAGGTTTTCTCAGTTAATCAGTCTAAGGATGTGAAGCAGCCTCATGCTGCTCTCAGACTGGATTCATTAACCCTCCTGGCTGCTCCTGGATCTGTCACTGTCCGCTCACAGCACAGCTACAGGGGCTGTGAGGGACTGCTCTGAGAGATCAAGGTCAAATTTCATTACTCCTAATGAGTCCTAGCACCCATCAGAATCTCTCCTCTCCATCTCTCTCTGGCTCTCAGACATGAAAGACAAGCAGCAGCAGATCTGTGAGTGCAGCTGAGAGATTTCTGGGCCATTACAGATAACACTGCGGGAGAAAGAGACGCTATCTTCTCCCTCGCTGCTGCTGGGTCAGATTCACCTTTAACTGTCAAGTACATTCCGCTGGAGACTCTTTTTCCCCTTTGAAAATTGTTTTTGATATTTTTGATCTCAGACACAGAACCTGCCGACAGAGTAAAGAGGTAGTTTTCTGCAGCAGCATCAGCGAGATAAAAAAAAAGCCCATTTTTAAGAACTGAGATCTGGTGTAATTGTGTTTGCTCAGAGATGAATGTGCAGCATTAATGTCTAAATATCCTGCATCGCTCTGTGGTGCCTGGATGTCGTCATCTTTGTAAATGTGTGTGTGCTTGTGTGTTTTCTCACTCAGTGCTGTGTGTATTTGTATATGTATACATATGTACATGAGTGTGAGTGTGTCTATTATCTTGTCTCACCCTGCTGGGCTCCACCGCTCCTCTTTGACAGATGCTGTAATCATCCTGTCAGATCACTGAGCCTGTTTCATGTATTTTTGAAGAGTGCGGAGCTCGAGTTTCCATCCGTGGCCCCGCACAGCGACATGACGGAGACACGGGTGAACACAGGCTCTCAGAACGCTAAGATCTTCTCCTTTCAATTTGTTCCCTCGCCTTACGCCGACTCTCGTGATAGAAACGTGTAGGTTCATAAAGCAATGATGTCACGTTAGTGGTGTTAGTCCAGCGCAGAGACCACTTTATTTTTACGCTGTGAAATCTCTTCCACCGGTTTGACTGTTTAAAAAAACCCTTATCAGAACGTGATTGGCCAGTAAATCCCCGTCTGATACCAAACATTAGAACCAGCTTTAAAAATCCGGTGCTGTCCGGGCTGACCTCTCACCACCGTCTCAATCAACACGTCCACTCAGACAAACTGAAAACTCCCTCTAATGATCCACCTCCATAAACACAATCAGTGTGACGCCCCTCCAAAATAAACCTCCAGAAATTCACTCAGAAATCAGAGGAAAAGAAGCTGCAGAACTTCATTCAGAATCCTGCTGTTTTTAAGTTTCCCTCAGTGTCACAGTGATGCAGTGAGAGCAGTCTGTTCCTCCATGGTTCACTGCAGACAGGAGCTGATCACAGCTGGTTCAGCTGCTGTGAACTGGACAGAGATAAAACTATAGGACTGAAGCCCAGAGCAACACTTCACATTCACATCTCTCAAAGCATTATGGGAACTGTTGTTCCAACACATAATTATTATTATTATACTACTACATAATGTTAATCCGAATGATAAAAGCTAATATGAACTCGTACATGCCGAACTGTCTCCTCATAGTTTCATCAAACTCGTGTTACTACAGTTTAAATCTTTCTGTTTGAATTTGGAGGCTGATGCTCACAGAGGCCGAGGGGTTAAACCCACTGACTGTGTCTGTTTCTTGCTGCTGGTCATCGTCTGTGTTTCAGGACTCGTCCTTGATCCATTTCTGTTAAAGTGCATTTGATAGTCCGTCTAAATCCTCTGGCTGAAATAAAAACGAGTTAGCACACACTGATGTGACTGTTTCATTCCAGTTTCCAGTTTCCAGGCCTGCACTTGCTGGGAGAGAGAGTTCATCGTATTTCTGTCCCATTTTGTCTTTTTTCTCTAACTCTTCCACTTCCTCACTGGGGATCTGCAGGTTCATCACTGCCACAGACACCTGTCACACCTCTGAAGGGTCCTTTTACACACTGCTGTCATAAAAACACACATTACAGCCACTTTACGTTCCATCCAGTAAACTGCACACACCTGAACCACACGTGACATTTGGGAGCACAGTGAACGAGGCCGACACAGCAGAGTCATCTGTGACTCATCCACAGACTCACACAGGCAGCGGCAGCCATGTGGAAGACTTCCTCCCAGCTCACGGTCCTCTCTGGTTCACACGACATGTGTTTATACCCCGAAGGCTCCAAGTATCACGTAGCATGCAGAATCAATTTGGCCCTCTGAAGAGACCGACTGCCAGGCTAATATACAAGGCCTTTACTAGGGAAAAAGAAATCACGAGTGATAAATTGAATTAATTTCAGTGGAGGCTGGGAATGGGATGAAACAGGGTCTCCAGCCTGGAGAGGATTAGCAGCAGATGTCACGACAGAGGAGGAGAGAAGGGAGGAAGTGAAGGAGGGGAAAATATTGTCTGTGTCCTGTGGTGTCCTTGAATTAATGATAAAGAATAAGTTCTTCTCCTGAGTGAAGACAGTGTTGTGAACTGACAGAAGAGCATTATAACTGATGGGCCGGTGAAACGTGTGCAGCCCTGAGCCAGAGTGTGTGATAATCCCACATCAGGGCTGAGACTGAGTCCATCCAGAGGAGCTCCACTGTGAGGTGAGGCTGTGGGCCAGCTCGGACTCACACTGGTTCTGTGTGCGCGTTGTGTGTGTGTTGTGTGTTTATGTGTGACACCACAATCCCAGAATCTAACACTGGATGTCCTTCAGTACATGTCTGGGTTCTGGGTCCAGACTGGTCCAGCATCACGGGGACAGGACAACAGCAGCTCGTCTCACATCATGCACGGGTGCTTTGTTCCTGACCTGGAGAAGGATCCACACACATGCTGTGGGCTGAGCCTGACAAATGGACGAGGCGTCATACAGACGTACTGACACGGCGTCAGCTGGTCTCTCCACACACCTCACCTGAAAGACTCGTCACACGGGGCACTGGGCGGGGCGGTGCCAGGAACAGTCATCAGTAACCATGGTGACGACCAGCTTCTCCACTACAACTCTGTCCAGCAGCAGCGGGATCAGATGGAAGACGCGGGGCAGCTCCCTTTGTCCATGTCCAACCACAGGAGCACAGTGGAGAGTGTGTAATCTCCAGCTGACAGACAGATCTGCTTCCACCTGTGACGTCTTCTTCTGTCCACTGGAGGACCGTCTGTCCACATAATTTCAGCACAGGGACTGAGCAGGACAGAGAGTCCCACTGATCCATGACTGTTTATGTGTTTTTATTTCTGTGGCTCAGTCTCACAGATCACACCTTCGCCTCAGATCCTCACAGGAAGTTTACTCGTTCAGGTGGAACTGTGGGAGTTAGAGACCTGACAGGGTCAGAGGTCATGCAGCACCTCACCTTTCTGGGATCGACCCACAGCAGCTCATCAGACCATCAGATCCTGGACTGAACCTGAGGCTGATCCTGACGAGGAGGGGAAACTCAGCTCAGCAGCTTCAGTTCTCTGAGATCCTCCTCCTCAGAACATCAGTGTTAATGCAGCGATTCCAAAATATTTACTTTGACTTTACTCACACTGTATTATTCTAACCTTTATATCTGATCAGAGGAGGTGGAGAGGAGGTGGAGAGGAGGAGAGGAGGTGGAGAGGAGGTGCAGAGGAGGTGGAGATGAATCTAAACACTCACTGTTAGAGAAACTGCAGTCACAGCTTTCAGTTAGTTGGTGTTTGACACTCTGTCCTCTCTCTGTATGTTGTATTAATGATCATTGACCCACATTTACTTCACATTCTTTTCTTCAGTACAGCCTAACCTCAGTGATCAGCCACCTGCTGTCTGTGTGATCTCCTCCTAAACGTACATATCTGTGATGAGGAGCGAGACGCGCCTCGCTAACACCTTCACTAACCACAGGTGGACTGTGATTCCAACCTGCTGAGACTCATAAATAAACTGCTCACAGCTGCACCTGAGAAGCTGCAGACTCTGCAGCAAATCTGACCCACAGTCCTAAAGTCTGACTGAAACTTCTCAGGTTTACAGTTTCCATTCAGAAACCTTTTCATGTCTGCAGCAGCACCTGTCCTGTCCTGTCCTGTCCTGATTGTCTCCAGTGTGTGAATGTGCAGACGTTACTGCAGCGAAGGAGCCAGAGAGAGGTGGAATAATCCGTTTGTGAAAAGTCTGGAAGCTGCTGAACATGCAACTCTGTCATTATGTGATAGCAGCTGCATTTTATGAATCACACTTTCTATGTGGGACAGAACAAACATGGTGTGTGTGTGTGTGTGTGTGTGTCCCACTGAATGTGACTTGCTGTGGGGTTTGGTCCTGTGTGGATTCCAGCAGCAGAGTGAAAGTTGTCCTGGTTCAGACTGTGGCCACGTGAACTCTGACAGAGACCCATCAGACCGAGGCAGTTCCTGACTGAGCCACTGAGCCACAGCCGGGCCCTGAGCCGGTTCCTGAGCCGGGCCCTGAGCCGGTTCCTGAGCCGAGCCCTGAGCCGGGCCCTGAGCCGGTTCCTGAGCCGAGCTCTGAGCCGGTTCCTGAGCCGGTTCCTGAGCCGAGCTCTGAGCCGGTTCCTGAGCCGGGCCCTGAGCCGAGCCCTGAGCCGAGCCCTGAGCCGGTTCCTGAGCCGGGCCCTGAGCCGAGCTCTGAGCCGGTTCCTGAGCCGGTTCCTGAGCCGAGCTCTGAGCCGGTTCCTGAGCCGGTTCCTGAGCCGAGCTCTGAGCCGGTTCCTGAGCCGGGCCCTGAGCCGGGCCCTGAGCCGGTTCCTGAGCCGGTTCCTGAGCCGAGCTCTGAGCCGGTTCCTGAGCCGGGCCCTGAGCCGGGCCCTGAGCCGAGCTCTGAGCCGGTTCCTGAGCCGGGCCCTGAGCTGAGCTCTGAGCCGGTTCCTGAGCCGGGCCCTGGGCCGGGCCCTGGGCCGGGCCCTGGGCCGGGCCCTGAGCCGGGCTCTGAGCTGAGCTCTGAGCCGGTTCCTGAGCCGGGCTCTGGGCCGGGCCCTGGGCCGGGCCCTGGGCCGGGCCCTGAGCCGGGCCCTGAGCCGGGCCCTGAGCCGGGCTCTGAGCTGAGGGAACCACAGAGGAGCAGCAGAGACAGAAATAAAATGCTGCCGACGATATTTTCTTCATGTGTAAGAAGCAAAGTTTCTCCCCTCTCCTAAATACACTGATTGCTGTGGCCTCAGTAAATCAATGTGCACACACCTTTGTTAAATCATATTAGGTCTGACTGTCACGCTTGAACATATAGTTTCAGTAATAGCCCCCTTAGTAACGACACACACCACAAAAGACACACAAAGGAATTATGAGGATAGAGGGAAAGAAGCAATAATGGGAGGCCTAATAGCAACAGCTCCGCCACATCTGGCTTACCAGGGGCTACTGAGGTGAATAATTTAGTGTTGTGAAGAAGCAGAGACATGGCCTTGAATGCAGAAGCAGAGGAATGCTGCAGATCAGGCCACAGCTACAGCGTTAGGAAACACGGCTGCTTCCTACCTGCTGCTTCCTACCTGCTGAGGACGGAGCAGGAGAAGGAGGGACTTTCTGAGGGACACAAGGACCCACAGCATATTAACCATGTACCAGTTTACAGCATCAGTAAATGAGATCCATAACAACTGTGTGTGAGTGTGAGGAGAGGAAATACACAACTGAAATCACCATTTACACAGCTGCAGTCACATTAGAGCTGTATATGTATATGTGTGTGTGTGTGTGTGTGTGTGTAGTTAGAAATCACTGACTCTGCTGCAGAGGCTGACCTGAACACTGAACCCAGCTGTGAACAGTCTCACGGCTCTGAATTTATGTGTATATGGGACCACGTCTACATAACACGGCACATTCTGGGACATTTCTCATGTCATTCCTCTGTTTAAGCTTTTTGGATGTCACGTAAAGCTGTTTGGTTAGGAGTTAGGATTTAGGTGTTAGGAGTTAGGAGTTAGGAGTTAGGATTTAGGGGTTAGGATTTAAGGGTTAGGAGTTAGGAGTTACATGTTTGATGCAGCGATCACATGCCAGCGATCACCTCTGGGTGAACACAGTGTAAACTGATGCTCGGATCAGACACTCACTCAGATCCAAACCAGCTCAGCTGGAGTCAGGGACGATGCGCGAGAGATTTGGAAACGTTATGACTCGACTCGACTTCACAGAAGCAGCGTCTCTTATAACTCTGCTTAATAATTCAACATCACTTTGCTCCTCAGCAAACAGGGACTGAAAGTATCTGAGGACAGCAGCCTGAGAGCACAGTGATGAAACACACAGGGCCAGAATATGGGACATATGATTCCTGACTCACCTTCGTGACGGCAGAGACCTGTCGTCTCTCCACAGTCTGAGACACTCGTGCTTCGTCCTTAATGAGACGTTTTATCATGTTCGCTCATTTTTAACTTCATAAGAATGAACTTCTGTCACTTTCTCTGCTTCCTTTGCATTTCAGTCAACGCCTGAGTCTGCAGCTGCACTCTGAGCTAAATGCTAAACATTTTAGCTTAGCACGTTAGCATACAGTTCCAGGATCAGGTTCCTGTGTCTCTCCTCCTCATCCTCACCACACACAGACACAGACAGACAGTCAGTAAGAAACAGGAGCTTTCACCCAGATTCACCTGGTCCTCATGTTTTAAACGCAGACAGTGCTGCTGGACTTTTCACTCACATTGAGCTGCAGGGTCTCGGTCCACTGTCCGATCACCCGGTATCCTGGCCCCGTCGTGTTGTTCCACTGGTACTGGAACAGATCGTAGCGTCCGGGGGCGTCGCCATTACGATTGAAAGTCACTGACGTACCAGCACTTCCTGTGGAGGAACAGTAGATCGGTCAAAACCAAACTCTGCTGAAATCAAACCTCCTCTGCTGCTGAGTGATTCAAAGAGCTGCAGTTAAAGTCTGAGAAGAAGAAGAAGAAGAAGAAGAAGAAGGAGGAGGAGGAGGAGAAGAAGAAGAAGAAGAAGGAGGAGGAGCCATTTGTGTGGATCAGAGATGCAGCAAAACAAGTTAATGAATTTATTCTACACTGATCCAGAACACTGTGATCTTTGGCTCCTGCTGGTCACTAACAAAGTATCTGTCACAGGCTGCTGCTGAAATGCACCCTGGGAATCGTAGTTGACTTCTCTCCTTCAGGTTTTCTGTCTGCAGGCGTCTTGTAGCTCTGTCAGACATTTTCTGACAGCTGTTGGTCTTTTGTTCTAATGTTTGAAGCAGGAGACTTTCACGCTGATCCACGACGTGAGGACAGAGACCTGTCAATGAAAACCGTCTCCTGTCCGTCTCCCCTCAGCCTTCAGCCTGGTGGACAGCACGCAGCCTGACTCTTTTTCTGAGACAGTGAAACAGAATCGCCTCTCAGGACGGGTTGTCTCTCTGACCTCCCTGTCCTCTGTGCACCCCCAGCTCTCTCCCTCTTTCATTATTCCTCTGTTCTTTTGTACCCTGTGATGCTTAAATTTAGATTGAGAGGGAGGGAGACAGAGACAGAGGGACAGAAGGAGGCTGATGGACAGAGGAGAGGGCACAGAGGGCACAGAGGACAGCGTCCTCCTCCTCAGCAGAAACAGACCGCTGAATTATTTCCACTTCACGTTTGTCGTCTCACTGTGCGATGGTGCACGCTCAGAAGCAGCCATGAACGCGCGTGTGTGTGTGTGTGTGTGTGTGTGCGGAGCACGTCTGTGGCTCCATGTTTGCGTGTTTGGTGGGATTTTCCGTGTCATGAGCTGAGCGAGGCTCTGCCTTAATGCAGGCGAGCTGCTGCTGAGTTCACTTCTCTGTCTGTTTCACTTTGTTTAATCTTTCTTCTAATTTCACTGTGGTGTGGACAATGTTCCAGCATTGTCCACAAACTGATTTCTTTTTCTGTGCAAACTTAGAATGAGCCTAAAACCAGCTGGATGGAAACGAGCTGCAGAGCCACGGCGACACGAAGACAGGAAGCCAGGTCCCAGCTGCAGGGAGGAGCCAGGCGTCCATCATCGTACATCAGAGCAGACAAAGACAGTGCGGTCTGTTCCTTACACTCCACAGCACCTGTCCCCTGCACGGAGAGCTCCACAGACCTGCTGCATCCACACGTCTTCTGCTGAGTGAAGGACGTACAACTGTCTGTGCTGTCACACAGTCGATGTCGAAGCTGTCGGCTGCAGCCTGTTTCACAGAGAGCTAAAGAAAGTGCACAGAGTTTCCCTCAAAGCTGAAGCAGCGAAGCTTCATCCCGTCCTCTGAGACAAAGCACGGCTAATGTTCAAATCCTCAAATCTGATCCAGGACTCGGGACTGAAAGCAATTAACTTCCAGGAAGTGGAGCAATTGTCTGGGATCCCAGGTACGAAACTGAAAAAGCAAACTGGTCCGTGTCACATCCCTGCTCCATTTCAGTTTTTTCACATGACACCGTTACAGCTCGTGCCGCCGCCGCCGAGGAAGACGAGGACGAAGGTTTGTGTGCCGGGTGTGAGAGCAGAGAGCAGCAGAGACGTTAAAGCTGAGGACGCTCAGCAGTCATTCCTCCCATCACCACACAACTGCCTCACATCAATACCTGGGTTACTAGCTAGCAGAGGCAGCACAGACCCACCTCCATATAAAATGGATTCTGTTTCTCAGTCGATATTTGGTTCATGTTTGTTTCAGTGGAAATTCTTCTGTGTGTGTCAGAGAGAAAACACTAACTGACTAACTCTGTGGGACATGTCCCACTGAACGCCGTCATTACTCCGTCAGTAAAAAGGAACCAGACTCAGCTTCTGTCTGCTGTAACGCTGCAGCCCGTCCTCGGTTTGGACAGATCATCGTCTCCGTCTCTTACTTCTGAAGCTCCACACCCTGTTGCTCTGTGATTTGCTGAACCCTCGGGTCCTTGGGGCTCGGGTGGTGGTTCTGTCCTGGCTCCTGGATCAATGAGCAGCCTGTCTCTCTGTGGGCGTCAGATCAGCAGTTCCAGGATCCTCAGATCTCGTGTCAAATCCTTTTTATTCTCTGAGACGTTTCACCGACGTTTCTTCGCTCTGACACTGTCTCTACGTCTCTTTGATTCAGTTATTTGCTCAGTTTCTTTTTATCTGCTTTGTAACTGAAGCACTTTGTAAACCTGCTCTTGAAGTGACGTGTGACTGAAGCTTCACTTACGTCAGCGGCGTCAAAAACTGTCCCACAAAGGGCCAACCAATGAAGAGCACACGGTTTGACCAATCAGCTGTCTGAAGACTGAGATCAGCTGATTAAATGAGTCCAGTCCTGCGGCCCTGTGTGGGACACGTTGGACGCCTCTGACTTATGTCTTCAAACCTGAACTAAATGAGTTTTTATCCACCGCATAGTGAACACAGAACTGGTACGTCATCACCTGTCCACAGGTAGCAGCTGCAGCTGATGACTCAGCACAAGCACAGATTTACACACACGGTCATTTCACACATCGCTATCAGAAAATTATTGATTAGAACTGATTTAATGGTGAGAGACAATAATCTGTGTCCTCGCCACACACACACACACACACACACGCACACACAGCTCCAGGCAGCAGAGTAAAGACAATAACATGGTGCTGCAGAGGACAGTTATAATAACACTGCACTTCGTTTGCATCTCGGCTGCAGAATGAAGCGTCTCACAGACCGACGGCTTCATAAAGTCTCTGCGTCTTCCATTATTGGACGTTTGAAAAGAGGAGTAGGTGATGAAACTCCTCAGGCAGTTTATGTTCCTAAATTTTTGAAGAGCCAGGAGCTTCACCACCTGCCACACTGTGTCCCCGGCTTCAATGAGAGCAGTCATTTTGTGCTATGGGGCAATAAAAGTCTTAATTATTGCCCCTTTAAGACCAGGACCATGTATCATCTCAATTTATAGCACCTGCTCCTTCTCCTTTAGTGCTCAGCTGCTCCACTCAGCAGAACCTCCTCATGGATTAAGACTAAAATCAGCGTCAACTTTGTTTTTCCAGAATTCTCCTGTTTAAGAAGTTTTTATTGTTTTCCAGCAGAAATCTGCTGAGGCTGTTTTTCATAGATCATCATTATTATTATCATCACAGTTACTGACTCACGGTTCACCTGTGGTTCATCTTGTTTTGTGAAACCCTGGATGAAATGTGTCGATCCTTTGTCGTACCAGCGTGTCGCAGCACGCCGCGCCTCGGGGGCAGACTCACTGCTCCCAGCTTCACTCTGACCTACATTCAGTTTTCACTTCACCTGATGCTGTGTTCTTTCAGGCCTGGAGCCACTCACCATTGAAGCTGACGCTGCGGATGTACTTGAGGAGCTTCTTCCCTCCAGCCAGGTCCATCTCCGGGCAGATGCCAGAGTTCTCCGGACACAGGTCCCTCTGCATGTTGTGGAGGGCGTGGGCCATGGCGTACACCGCATCGATCACAAACTGCACCTTTCCTTCCTGCTCGTACTTGGAATCGATGCCGATGCGTTCCTGACCTGAGAGACAGAGAGAGACAGGGACAGACAGAGAGAGACACAGAGAGACGACAGTGACCCAGAGGAACCAGGCTATTTACAGGGCTGCTCATGTCCACAGGTCCATTAAAGGTTTAACAAATCTGTTTCCAGGTTTTAGACTTCTTCTCTAATTTTTGTGTGAAATGTTGATTTGATTTTCTTTTTTTCCGACAGACTCGGACCAACAGGTCTCATCATACTGAAACATAAGTCTCTGTCTCATCATCATAAAAGCTGCTCAGTGAAAAATGTGATATCTCCCTCTGAAATGTGGCAGAGCAGAACATTAAATATCTGTTTGTTCTCAGAGTTCATCACATCGCTCAGCCTGTGTGTTACTGGGATCATGTAATATGAGCACAGCATTTACAGCAATGAGAAAGCTGTGTGTTAAAGGGGCAGTGAGACGGTGACCCAGCTGATCCGGACTGTGTCCTGTGGCCTCGCTGGTCTCACACATTCTGCTGCCAGTCAGAATTTTTCACTGCCTCTGAGACACGGCTGAGGGATGGTTCAGGTTATTTTATCCTGCGCAGAGCGAGAGGACCTGAAGTCTGACTCAGGTTCACGTGAGCAGTTTAAGGCCCACGGTTTTCTTCTGTACTCGGTCTCAGGTACTGATGCTCACAGCTCATAAAAACTCATAAACAACAGGAACTGAGTGAACTCAGCTGTGATTCACACAAGAACCCTCAGTCTGTGTGAAGCACATTCATCATCATATGTTTGGGTATTTTCAGTCACAGTGTTCTGTTCTGTCAGTGAAACACAGGCTTTAGCTGAGTTGTTAGAGTCAGAGTCAGAGTCACTCCCGCCCTGTGATCCAGATCTCAGGCCTGGACCGGATCAGATCCAGATCTGAAGCTGGAAGCAGCTGCTGAATAACAGTGTACTGCAGCGTTACCACGGTAACCATGGGTGTCGCCAGATCAATATGGGCTGGAATTTAAAAGGCTCGTGAACCCAGTGCTGGTTTCATGACGATGGAACTTGACCAGTGAACAGATCAGAGAGCAGTCGTGAGCTCTGATGTCAGATCTGCAGATGCTGTCAGAGGCTTCAGAGTCAAACTCGCACAGCGTGCAGACCCCACCCACACCTCCACATTTCTCTTCTTCCGGTCGTCTTCATTGTCACTTTAGTTGCTTTAAGTGACTGACAGTCACCTGTCTCAGGGGGAGGGGTTTGACACCACCCCCGTTCTCTGTGACGTCCTGTTCCTTCAGAGTTGTCCCCTCTGGACTCCTCACATAAGTTTTGGACGGTAAAGTTTTCTGTGTTCAGTCACGCAGACGTTTCTCTCTCTGAGCGTCGACCCTCTGCTCCCTGACCCTGACTCTTCCCTCTCAGCTGATCCTCTGTGTTGCTTCATCCAAACACTGCACATTATTATTGGCTTATTCAGAGCGAGTGCAGCTCTGAAATCATGGGAGACTCCACGCTGGAACCTCAGGTCAGAGAAAGCTCCTGTTATCCAGGATTAGCTGTTTTTCACAGGCTGTTTGTTCCTGCTGCTGCTGAGAAGGACGTTTTCCTCCACAGTGTATTTTTAGACGACGCGTGCATCGCAGTGTGATCGCACACGACTCTTCATGAAAACAACAGCAATGTTTACTGTTACTGTAGCTCAAGAAACAAGCAGTGAAAAGACAAAGACTCAGATGCAGAGCTGTCCCAGTGTGTGTTCAGTTCTCTGCTTAGATCCACACAAACCATGGAGAGGAGAATCCCAGGAGAACAGAAACACTTTGCTTCAGTCGTGGGGTAATGTGCCTCGCAGCAACAAGCCGCATACACTAACCACACACAATAACTGTACACGCTAACCGCACACGCTAACCACACACAATAACCGCACACAATAACTGTACACGCTAACCGCACACGCTAACCACACACAATAACCGTACACGCTAACCGCACACACTAACCACACACAATAACCGCACACGCTAACCGCACACACTAACCACACACAATAACCGCACACGCTAACCGCACACTCTAACCGCACACAATAACCGTACACGCTAACCACACACAATAACCACACACAATAACCACACACAATAACCGCACACGCTAACCGCACACTCTAACCGCACACACTAACCACACACAATAACCGCACACGCTAACCGCACACTCTAACCGCACACAATAACCGTACACGCTAACCACACACAATAACCACACACAATAACCGCACACAATAACTGCACACGCTAACCACACACAATAACCACACACACACTAACCACATACAATAACTGCACACGCTAACCACACACAATAACCACACACACACTAACCACACACAATAACCGCACACACTAACCACACACAATAACTGCACACGCTAACCACACACAATAACCGCACACGCTAACCGCACGCGCTAACCACACACAATAACTATACACGCTAACCGCACACACTAACCACACACAATAACTGTACACGCTAACCGCACACGCTAACCGCACACGCTAACCACACACAATAACCACACACAATAACCGCACACACTAACCCCACACAATAACCACACACAATAACCGCACACGCTAACCACACACAATAACCACACACAATAACCACACACAATAACCGCACACGCTAACCACACACAATAACCACACACAATAACCGCACACGCTAACCGCACGCGCTAACCACACACAATAACTATACACGCTAACCGCACACACTAACCACACACAATAACTGTACACGCTAACCGCACACGCTAACCGCACACGCTAACCACACACAATAACCACACACAATAACCGCACACACTAACCCCACACAATAACCACACACAATAACCGCACACGCTAACCACACACAATAACCACACACAATAACCACACACAATAACCGCACACGCTAACCACACACAATAACCACACACAATAACCGCACACGGTAACCGCACGCGCTAACCACACACAATAACTATACACGCTAACCGCACACACTAACCACACACAATAACTGTACACGCTAACTGCACACGCTAACCGCACACGCTAACCACACACAATAACTGTACACACTAACTGCACACACTAACCGCACACGCTAACCACACACAATAACTGTACACGCTAACCGCACACACTAACCACACACAATAACTGTACACGCTAACCGCACACGCTAACCACACACAATAACCGTACACCCTAACCGCACACACTAACCACACACAATAACCGCACACGCTAACCGCACACTCTAACCGCACACACTAACCACACACAATAACCGCACACTCTAACCGCACACAATAACCGTACACGCTAACCACACACAATAACCACACACAATAACCGCACACACTAACCGCACACAATAACCGCACACGCTAACCACACACAATAACCACACACAATAACCACACACAATAACCGCACACGCTAACCGCACGCGCTAACCACACACAATAACTGTACACGCTAACCGCACACACTAACCACACACAATAACTGTACACGCTAACCACACACACACTAACCGCACACACTAACCGCACACGCCAACCGCACACGCTAACCGTACACACTGTTGTTTTGTTATTCTTACAGAAGTTTTCTGAGATGTCCTGCTGGCTCAGCAGGCTGATGCACACCCTGACCTGCGTCTCTGTGTCTCTGACGGTCACGGTTCCACGTCCTCTCCAGGATTTGTTCTGAAATGAAGCTGAATCTGAAGAATTTGGGAACAAAGTGTAGCATCGCGTTTCTCCGCTGCGCCTGTAACAACAGCAGCACTGTGTGGGAGAGAGGGATCTGCACGCCTGGGAAGCAGAGATCTACACGGTGTCACAGCCTGTGGACAGACATGTGACGGCGACTCAAACACGTGAACAGCAGAAATACACAGTGACTCAGATTCAGCGTGTTCCTCAGGTGCAGACTGCTAACAGGAGAAGACACGCTAACGCAGGCTGATTACTCATTTAGCTGAGTTTACAAAGATCACGCAGACAGTTAGTGAAAGAAGGTGAACGCAGAGTGGGCGGGGCTTACACACACAGGCTGCGGGAAAAGAAATTACCCTCAGTGTCTCTATCACTGAATCCACAAAACAGAACAATAACAACATCCCTGCTTTGTGAAATCCCTTCAGGCTGCAGCTCCACTGCTCTGTCTTCTGCTCAGACATTTATTTAATGCATGAGAGTGAATCCACTGTTTCCCTGAAACATCAGCTGAATAAATCCCATGAACCCCGCTGCTCGTCCGCCGTGTGTCCTCATCGAAACTGTGACGAAAAATCTTCTCTGACGTAACAACAAGAGATACAGGGCAACTACAACTGAATGAAGAAGTGACCTTTGAAAACCAGAACTATGATGAAATGTTTTAAAACTAAACAATACTGTGAAAGACAAAAGGACAAATGAAGTTATGACTGACTGAATCCTTCAGAATCACAGACTGTGGCTCTGATCCGTTTCCTCCAGCAGCCAATCAGAGTTTGACCTGCTGCTCTGACTCGGTTCATCCACAGTCCACGGAGAGCGAAACAGCTGAGACCAACTGTGGAAACATTTAGCAAAGCTAAGCTAACGCAGAAATCTGTGGATGACACGTAACGTTACTATCAGACGGACATACTGTGATCAGAGGAACAAGTACACAACAGACAGGTGAGAGCTGTAACCATGGTAACTGTACACAACTGACAGGTGACAGCTGTAACCATGGTAACTGTACACAAATGACAGGTGGCAGCTGTAACCATGGTAACTGTTCACAAAAGACAGGTGACAGTTTAACCTCAAAACAGTCAAAGACATAAAAATAAAAAACGTAATAAACATTCATTTTCATTATTTTATGCTTAAAACATAAAACACCTTGACCTGCTAACAGTTCAGCTACGACATAAAACATTAGCAGGTAGAGACACAGTGGAGACGAGTGGACAGAGGACATCTGACAGAGAACAGCGGCCTAAAACCATTTCCTCAGAGAGTGACAGCGGCTGGCTGCTGGGGGCTGGAGCAGGTACGGCACAGAAACAACCTGCATTCACGTTCAGTTCCACCTCACTCACAACTTTCACCCTCCGTCAGAGCGGCTGAACGAGAGCGGCTGAATGTGAGCGGCTGAACGAGAGCGGCTGAACATGAGCGGCCTCACACGCCGCCATCAAAATCAGACAGGAAGAAAAGCGGTGCGGTGGTTGTGTTCGGTGCTCGTCTTTGTTGTGCCGTCTCATAAATAAATAATGAGAGGAGTCAAATGGAAGAGGCAATTTGGCCGAGGACGAGAGAAACACAGAAGGAGACGTGCTGTGGAGGCGACTCCCAAACAGTCTCATTACAGGCAGAGGAGCAGCTGAACTAGCCAGGCAGCTAATAGCACGACATCAGGAGCCTGTTAGCGCCACAAACCCCCCCCACAAACGCTCGCTTCAACACTGAACATTATCATTATGCTGTGTTTGACACAGTATTTACACTCATCCTCTCCCACCCTCTGATCAGAGGACGCAGAGCGATCAGGACGTCTGCTGGGGACATCTGAGTTTGTTGGTCATTTGTAAATGAGCAGACACGTCAGACGCTGACACACATAGCTCATCTGCTGTAGCTGCAGTTGTTTCTAAGCTCAGCCTCGACCTGAGGTCCAAAAAAACACAACCTCACAACCATCGCCTGATCTCAGGTCGAGGCTGAGTCTGTGGGTGATCTGCTCCTGATGATTTACAACCAATTTCAGCAAATGATCGTTTGTATTAGAGGCTAAATTGAAAGCAGCTGTTTTAGAGTTTTAGTTGTCAGAGAATTACTGTGGAAACGAGCAGATCTAACAAATCAGAGAACGAGATTAAGTGACAGGAGTGTAACAGTGCAACAGCTCGACAGTCACATCCGAGTTTTTTCCTCTTAGTCCTGAAAGACCCATAAATCCTCTGTGTTCTCACAGCACAGTGATTAACACAGTGAGTAACACAGTGAGTAGCACAGTGAGTAACACAGTGAGTAGCACAGTGATTAGCACAGTGATTAACACAGTGAGTAACACAGTGAGTAGCGCAGTGATTAACACAGTGAGTAACAGTAAGTAACACAGTGAGTAACACAGTGAGTAGCACAGTGAGTAACACAGTAAGTAACAGTAACACAGTGAGTAACACAGTGAGTAGCACAGTGAGTAACACAGTAAGTAACAGTAACACAGTGAGTAACACAGTGAGTAACAGTAACACAGTGAGTAGCGCAGTGAGTAACACAGTGAGTAGCACAGTGAGTAGCGCAGTGATTAACACAGTGAGTAGCACAGTAACACAGTGAGTAACACAGTGAGTGACACAGTGAGTGACAGTGAGTAACACAGTGAGTGACACAGTGAGTAGCACAGTAACACAGTGAGTAGCACAGTGAGTGACAGTGAGTAACACAGTGAGTGACACAGTGAGTGACACAGTGAGTGACAGTGAGTGACACAGTGAGTGACACAGTAACACAGTGAGTAGCACAGTGATTAACACAGTGAGTAGCACAGTGATTAACACAGTGAGTAGCACAGTGAGTAACACAGTGAGTAGCACAGTGATTAGCACAGTGATTAACACAGTGAGTAGCACAGTGAGTAACGCAGTGAGTAGCACAGTGAGTAACCCTAACAGTCACATCCGAGTTTTTTCCTCTTAGTCCTGAAAGACCCATAAATCCTCTGTGTTCTCACAGCACAGTGAGTAACGCAGTGAGTAACACAGTGAGTAACGCAGTGAGTAGCGCAGTGAGTAACGCAGTGAGTAGCGCAGTGAGTAGCGCAGTGAGTAACGCAGTGAGTAGCGCAGTGAGTAGCGCAGTGAGTAACGCAGTGAGTAACGCAGTGAGTAGCGCAGTGAGTAACGCAGTGAGTAGCGCAGTGAGTAACGCAGTGAGTAACAGTGAGTAGCACAGTGAGTAACACAGTGAGTAACACAGTGAGTAACGCAGTGAGTAGCACAGTGAATAACGCAGTGAGTAACGCAGTGAGTAGCGCAGTGAGTAACGCAGTGAGTAACACAGTGAGTAGCGCAGTGAGTAACACAGTGAGTAACACAGTGAGTAGCACAGTGAGTAACGCAGTGAGTAGCACAGTGAGTAACCCTAACACAGTGAGGAACACAGTGAGGAACACAGCTTCACTGGGTTAAAGCCAGGTTTCATTTCCTGTTTGATCTGAAGTCAAACCGTGCGTCTCATCTGTAGAAGCACAGAAACAACATCAGCTAATGGAGCCAAACCATTTGAACCAGATGTCCCATTAATTTTAGTTCTGCATGACCCTCGCTGCAGTTCTGCTAAATGGGTTAATAACACAAATAGTTGCCCCAGTTGTTGTAGTGAAATGATGTTTGGGGCATTAGTTAAAGAAACAGGTCAGCCTGAGGAAAAAGCTGCAGCGTGTCTCCGCCTGCATCATCGTCCTCTTCCTCCGTTCATCACATGATTCCACAAACAGAAGAATCAGTGTGAACTGAAATCACACGTTAGCTGTGGACGACAGCAGCAGAGGAAAATCATCCAGGCTCCACATGAAAGTAACAGTAACTGCAGAGCATCGTGTGATAGGCTCACAGCCGCTGTGACCTCTGACCCACGAGTACTCAGTGAGTACTACTACAACAACACTACACTAACTATGACTGCACGCCCACAGGAAGCTGCTGTGGCAGAGAGGATGGAGGGCCATGGTCCCTGTTTCCTGTGTTCATCGTTGTCAGTGTGACTCTGATCAGAAAACACAGACACAGACCAAAACTGAATCCTGAAACCAGTTCTGCTCCGTCTGCAGCGTGTTCTCACAGGAACCGTCTCAGTTTGTCAGAACTGTTTCTGAGTCTGAACCCAGGCTGTGTGTGTGTGTGTGTGTGTGAAACTGTGTGTGTGTGTGTGTGTGTGTGTGAAACTGTGTGTGCGAAACTGTGTGTGTGTAACTGTGTGTGTGTGTGTGTGTGTGTGTGTGTGTGTGTGTGCGTGAAACTGTGTGTGCAAAACTGTGTGTGTGAAACTGTGTGTGTGAAACTGTGTGTGTGTAACTGTGTGTGTGTGTGTGAAACTGTGTGTGTGTGTAACTGTGTGTGTGTGTAACTGTGTGTGTGTGTGTGTGTGTGTGTGTGTGTGTGTGAAACTGTGTGTGTGTACTAACCAGCTTCGGGCCCATTAAGGACAGGGGATGAATTCATTGGTTAATTACCTTTAATAACTGTTGTCTTGTGATCAGTGATCTAATGCTCTAATGGGTGCAGTCTATAACCTGCTGCATCACCTGTTTCACAAGCCGAATGCTCCTGACTGCTTCCTGAATTACAGAAATCACACACTGTACATTTAAATCATTTTCTGTTTGAGTTCTTAATCCCTGACAGTCGAGGCCGTAAACACAGTTATACAGTACAAATTATCCCACAGAGGCAAATATAATGACTTTATCTTTTAAATGGATAACACCAGTGCAATCAGGCAGCATAAAACCACAGTGTGTGACAAACGGTCGACTGTAACGTCGCCGCTGAGTAAACCTCCTCTAAACAAACCAAAGCCAGCCTAATGCTGCAGCATGTGGCAGCTTTATCACAGCAATAACAGCTGATACACGCTTCTTCACTGAGATCACGTGATCTGAGACACAGACTCTGCAGCACATGAAACTGCACTCTTCTTCTTCTTTTATTTTTCTACAGCTCCTGTAAAAGCGTGTGGAGCGGTGTGGTGTGGATCCGTCCATTGATCCTGCTCAGGGTCACAGAGGACTGCAGCTTGTTGATACTGTATATGTTGGAATGAACACGCTTTATTACCTGTTCATTTTTCTGAAACAGGTAACAGGAGGGAAGTGGAGAGGAGATCCATGTGGACTGAAACATCTCTGTGGCAGCGCTCGGTGAAACGACGCTCCTCTGTCAGCCGGCTGTTTGAATCTGAAGGCAGGAAACTGATGATTTCTGTTTCCTGTTTCTGAGGATTCACTGGTCATCGGTTCATCATGGCTTCCTCACAGAGATGATGAGGACACAGATCTAAGGTTTGGTCCTGAGCGAACAGGTGATGTCTCACCTGATCACAGTGCTGATCATCACACTGACGCCGCTTTCACATCCTCCATCGCTCAGATTTTCCTCTGCAGGCTGAGGCTCCACCTCAGTGAGCTGCTCATCTCTCATCCTAAAATAATGATCATTGCTCTGTGTTCATGTAACAAAGGAGCCCTGACCTCTACACAGTTCATCTAATATACATTTAACAGTATATTTCATACTGACACACAGTTAACCCTGCAGCAGTGAGCTGCATGAGGATGAGCTGAGCAGTGAGTTTGGGGTTTTCCTGCCTCAGTCATCAGGGTGGATTCATGGAGCTGTCTGTCGTCTCCGTGCTGCTTTCAGGACACAGGAAGTCAGTCATCCCGAAGTGGCACAGAAGGCGTGTACATGATGTAATTCGCCTCGGGGAGCGAGGTGAAGCGGGGCGGGGCGAGGGGTGGTGGGGTGTGGCGAAGGGAGGCAGGGCGAGGTGAGGCGGGGCGGGGCGAGGGGAGGCGGGGCGAGGGGAGGTAGGGTGAGGTGAGGCGGGGCGGGGCGAGGGGTGGTGGGGTGAGGTGAGGTGAGGCAGGGGAGGGGGGGGCAGGGCGGGGGAGGGGGGGGCAGGGCGGGGGAGGGGGGGGCAGGCCGGGGCAGCAGAGACGATGGGTGCTTTGGTAAAAACCCAACAGAAACAGACTTTTTGAATAAATGATCACAACCTTCACGAAGCCTTTGCTGCACCACTCCTCCTCCTGTACACACACGTCTATACGCACAAAGACACATGACTGTATGCACACACACGAACCCTGCAGTTGGTTATCACACACACACACACACACACGTACCTGTGCACTTCCTGCTGCTCTCGTCTTTCTTGGACGAGCTCATCAGCTTGCAGTTGAAGTTCTCCTCCCAGTACTCAGCGAACCACACGTTCCTCCGGTTGTTCTCCAGAGTCCGTGACGTGAAATACGCATCGAACCCTGAAAGGCAACAAACAACAGGTCAACAAAACAAAGGTGTGTTTATCAGGCTTCAGCACCCACACAGCAGATCCTGTGAGACCGTACTGAGGGTGACAGCAGCACCCGTGTGCTCTGATCACCAAACACATGACAGGTGGAAGGTAGGAGACAGGTTCTAACATCATGTGACCATCACACAATACGTCACCAAGGCCTCTGGCATGAACACACTGATTAATATCAGCTGAACGCGCCTCGTTGACTCACACAGGCGCACAGTGTGTACAGGACCCCACAGAGAGAAACACACAGACATTTACTGATAACAAAGCTGAGTCCTGGAGTCTGAGCACTGAACCACTCACACCAAGAACGGCTTCATCAGGCTGTAGCAGCTTCAGAGCAGTGGGACGCTCTGAGCCTGAGCTCTGAGCTCTGAGCTCTGAGCCTGAGCTCTGAGTCTGAGCTCTGAGCTCGAGTTCTGAGCCTGAGCTCTGAGCCTGAGCTCTGAGCCTGAGTCTGAGCTCTGAGCCTGAGCTCTGAGCCTGAGTCTGAGTTCTGAGCCTGAGCTCTGAGCCTGAGCTCTGAGCTCTGAGCCTGAGCTCTGAGCTCTGAGTCTGAGCTCTGAGCCTGAGTCTGAGCTCTGAGCCTGAGCTCTGAGCTCGAGTTCTGAGCCTGAGCTCTGAGCCTGAGCTCTGAGTCTGAGTCTGAGCTCTGAGCCTGAGCTCTGAGTCTGAGCTCTGAGCTCGAGTTCTGAGCCTGAGCTCTGAGCCTGAGCTCTGAGCCTGAGTCTGAGTTCTGAGCCTGAGCTCTGAGCCTGAGCTCTGAGCTCTGAGCCTGAGCTCTGAGCCTGAGCTCTGAGCTCTGAGCTCTGAGTCTGAGCTCTGAGCCTGAGTCTGAGCTCTGAGCTCTGAGCCTGAGCTCTGAGCTCTGAGCTCTGAGTTCTGAGCCTGAGCTCTGAGCTCTGAGTCTGAGCTCTGAGCCTGTTCTGTGATATTTTAAATCCTGATCCTTATCAAATCACTCCAGAGTGAAAACTGGATAAAAAAAAAAAAAACATTAGCAATCGAGTCAGAATTCATTCATTCATTTCTTTGTTGACAGCTTCGTCTCCTCCAGTCTGTCTCTCAGATCCTCACAATACTCAGTACAGGAAATTGACTTAGAAGCAGAGGAGTCCTTTATCTGAAGAACTGCACTTAATCATCTTCCTATTCTCCCTAAGTGTCGTCTTGAGGATGACGGGCAGCGGCGCCTCCTCTCTGTCACTGATACTGCTGAGTCGTCCCTGACACTCCGAGACGACGGAGACACCACGCTTCCATCTTCATCATTTCTGACAGGATAAAATTAGGATCTTCACCTCTATAAGCTTCTGAATGGAGCTCCAAGTCAATCGATTAGGAGAAGATGAGGTGGGGGTGGTGGAGGGGGTTAGAGGCAGACGTACAGAAACAGAACTGACGACGAGAATAAAAGGCCCCCTGTCAGGGGCCTCGTCCTGTCAGGGGCCTCGTCCTGTCAGGGGCCTCCTCCTGTCAGGGGCCTCCTCCTGTCAGGGGCCTCGTCCTGTCAGGGGCCTCCTCCCAGAGACAGCACAGAGACAGAGAAAGTAAAACCAGGCCACAGCCACGACGAGCACGTCCGCATCTCAGCAAACTCGGGGACTGAAGACGATGTTCTGTCCCGGTCTCTGTGGACCACAGAGGGACGGCTGTGCTGCTGCTTTTTTTTGAGGTGAGAATAATGAATATAAACTCACACGGTACGTTAACACTCAGTCCATCAGCTGTGGACGCAGCTCAGTCTCTCCTCACACTGAACAACTGAACATTAAACTGTGTCCGACTGAAGGGCAGATTATTCGTGGAGCATCTCCCCGCAGCCTCAGAGAAAACTAAATTACAAATGTCCTTGTAATTACTCTTTGGAAAGAAGCATGCAGCAGTGTGCAGGGCGTACGCTGGAAAACGTGGGGATTCAACAATAACTGCAGCTGGGTGTAACCTCAAGGGCGAACGCGGCGTTTGATCTTAATTCATATGAATCCCTGATGGGACTTAGCCTACTTTACGGAGCATATGATGTCAGATCTGCGTTTGTCTCTGGGTCCTGAGGAGAAGCTGCGGCGCCACTGAGCAGAATAACAACCACCCAAACTACTGTCTGACAAACACCACGAACAGAGCGTTACAGGAACGTGCAGCTCGACTTTCCTGCGTCACATCCTGCAGCCGTCTGAAGCTGGATGGTTTCACACCTGCCAGCACACTGAAACACACCTGTACCTGTGTGTGTGTGTGTGTGAGGCTCCAGCCTTTATTATGAATGAATGAAGGAAAATCTTTCATTCATGTGTCACAGGCCTAAAGACACTACTCATATCAGAAGAAAGAAAGCCATGGATACATGTGTCAGACGTGTCAAACGTGTGTCAAACACATCATATCGGACATGTCAGAGATAAAACAAAAAATACAACAAATAAATAAACAAACTAAGTTTTTGCTGTGAACCAAACCTGTAACTCCGCAGACATCTGAACTGTTTGCTCAGTCTGTTTTCATGTTAATGAACCTGTTCTTCACACGGCTCCGTCACCGTGACGCGGTGACCAGCAGAGCAGGTCATGTGACAGGTATGAATGACAAGGACTCTGTCGTTATGCTTTGGAGGACTGCTCCTGACATGCTCCGTTAGCTGCTGAGGGCTAAAACACGACGTGATAAAAGGGCAGTTGGCCAAAAGCACGACTGAACATTAATTAGAAACCCGCCCAGCACGAGTTTCCTGCAGCCTCGCTGGGCGAAAACTCGTTCAGTGGCCGCGCGCTGCCCCGAACCTTTGAGCCAGGCTGCTGCAGCGTGTCGTTAAAAATAAGAATTCCAGACATAAGTTCCTGTTGTTTTCTGTAATTGCTCTCAGCTCTAACACTTCACCAATACATCCATCATTATTCAAGCCATGTGTGTCTCCACAGCTCTGTGGCTGTGTTGTCCGGTGCTGCAGATAATACAAAGCTAATTACTGAAGAAGCTCCACTACACAAAAGCCGTGTTTGGACAGCAGGGTTTACCAGGCCCGGCTCACACTGTGATTCACTTTCTGTCAGAACAAACAAACCTCTTCTAACGCCAGAGCTTTTCAGACTGAGACGCAGTCACCACAGACAGAGGGAGGCCGGTCAGGTGACAAGGACAGGTGCATGCAGGTGTTCTCGCTGACACGGTCAGCAGAGGTATGTGCGTTTGACACTCAGCTCCCAATCACTGCAATCTGCCAAAAATCAGACCTTAGATAGATCCGGATACACAGACACGAACAGATTTTTAGATTCAGTGTGACTGGTGTCCGTCCTGCAGAACTTCATTCAGAATCCTGCTGTTTTTAAGTTTCCCTCAGTGTCACAGTGATCCAGTGAGAGGAGTCTGTTCCTCCATGGTTCACTGCAGACAGGAGCTGATCACAGCTGGTTCAGCTGCTGTTACTGGGACAGTCTGATAAAACGTGAATATATAAAGTAAAAATTCAAACAGCATAACTCACTGAATCGATGCCCCTCCCCCAAAACACCTTGTTGAATGTATTTATGTAGAATAAGGTATTTAGCACAGCTGGCAGCTCCGATCAGACAGAGAAACACAGCAAATGTTGTTTAGAGGGAAAATGTGTGACAGAAATAACGAGTAAATGTACAAAGTGGCAAAGGAAACTCGGTGCCTTCACATCCCCGCGGTCTGCTGCTGCAGCTCGCTCACTGAGAAAAGTCGGAGGTTTTCTGGGTCAGGGATTTCACTGTGCGATGTAAAGACTGTCAGACTGTTGTGGCGTGTTATCTCAGTGAATTAGCACCGACACGGAGTCAAACCCTGGCACAGACCGAAGCCTGAGAGTTTCAGGGTCAGGCGCTGTGACTGTGAGTCTGTCACTGTTTCAGACAGCAACGTGTTCACTCGGTTTGTTTTTCATTTTCCTTTAAAGCCAGTTTTCGAGCACATTTTGTTTTCTTTGTAAAGCAGTGCCAGCGTGAGAGCGAGCAGCAATTTATTTCCAGCTGACACAGCTGCAAAACAAAAACTCCACAAGTCCTTGAATTTAACAGAGAATCTGAAAACGCTTTGTTAGAAAAAAAAAAAAAAAAACACGGGGAAACATTTTCCAAAACAGATAATTAATAGCTACTGAGTCTGAAATGAAAGGTGCTGGTTTGGCCTTTAAACTTCATTTCATCAAACAAACCTGAAAATTCACTTCATTCTAAAACTGAGTCCATGACACCTGAGTCAGAGATGTCAGCAGCCAATCAGGAGACAGGATTTTATAACTGAGCGGCTCAAAGCACACCCGGTCACTGTTAGAACTGTAAAGATGTGGACCAGTGATGCAGTGGCAGAACTGCAGGGCTGTCTGGAGGCCACAGACATGAGCATTTTTAAAGAAACCACGGACAATATTCATGAGTATGCAGACACTGTGAGCAGCTACATTGACTGGTGCACCTCCATATGCATCCCTGTTCGGACTATTCGTACTTATCCCAACCAGAAGCCCTGGTTTAATGCGGATATACGAAACAAGATCAGAGACCGGTGCGCAGCCTTCCAGTCAGGAGACATAGAGGGCTACAAAGTCGCCCGATATGAGCTCCAAAAAGCCATCAAAACAGCAAAGAGGTCGTACACCCAGAGACTGGAGAGCTGCTACAGGGAACACAACACCAGGAGCATGTGGCAGGGGATAAAGGCAATCACTTGCTACAGGAAGGACACAAATGGAACTACCACCAGGAACACCCCCGAACCAGACAACCTCAACAGTTTTTATGCCAGATTTGATTTGCACAATAAAGACATCCCCTTCAAGGTCCCCCCCAACCCAGAGGAGACTCCACTCCAGGTGTCACACACACAGGTTCTCAGGGCTCTGAGGCAGGTGAACCCCCGCAAGGCGGTAGGACCGGACTGTGTGGCGCCAAGGGTACTGAAGGAATGTGCAGTACAGCTGGCAGAGGTATACACGGACATCTTCAACACCTCTCTCTCACAGCAAACAGTCCCTCGCATATTCAAATCCTCCATCATAGTCCCAGTCCCCAAAAAAGCACACACAACCACAATGAACGACTTCAGACCTGTGGCTCTCACTTCTGTTGCCATGAAGTGTTTAGAGAAGCTGGTCCTGAAGCACGTCAACTCTGCCGTTCCAGTGTCTGTAGACCCCTTCCAGTTTGCCTACTGCCCGAATAGATCAGCAGACGACGCAGTGGCCCTCACGCTGCACTACATCCTCCAACACCTGGATGGTCCCAACACCTACGCCCGGCTCCTGTTCCTGGACTACAGCTCAGCCTTCAACACCATCAGGCCGATGAAGCTCACTGAAAAGCTGGCTGACCTCGGAATACCAACACCCACCCGCAACTGGATTCTGGACTTTCTCACAGACAGACCACAGGTTGTGAGGATGGGGAGGAAGGTCTCTGCTGAGCTTACAGTGAGCACAGGAACCCCACAGGGCTGCTGCCTCAGTCCTAAGCTCTTCACACTGTACACACATGACTGCACAACCACACAGAACAACACAGCCGTTATAAAATATGCTGACGACACGACCGTCCTCGGCCTCATCAGAGGGGGAGATGAGTCAGCATACAGGGACCTGGTGCACAAGATCACGGTCTACGGTGAGGATAATGATCTTGTGCTCAACCTCGAAAAAACAAAAGAACTCATTCTGGACTTTAGGAGACGGGCGTCCCCTCTGCAGCCACTCACCATCAAAGGGACTATGGTGGAGCGAACCGACAGCCACAAGTTCCTCGGCCTGCTCATCTCTGAGAATCTCAGCTGGGCCAAAAACTCCACATTGGTAGTGAGAAAAGCCCAGCAGAGACTGCACTTCATCAGAGTGCTGAGGAAGGCGGGACTTGGACGCCAGCCGCTCATCCAAGCCTACAGAGGACTCGTTGAAAGCATCCTCACCAGTGCCATCACAGTATGGTACGGTAACACCACGCTGGCTGAGAGGAAGTCGCTTCAACGAGTCATAAAAGCTGCAGAAAGGGTCACTGGATGCAGCCTTCCAACCATGGACTCCATCTACACCGAGCGCTGCAGACGCAAAGCACAGAGCATCTTGAAAGACAAACACCATCCAGCTCGTGCTTTGTTTCAATGGGTGGACTCAGGCTACAACCTGAGGCATCGCAGGCCGGTGAGCATCAGTGCCCACAGAGCCCGCCTCCACAACAGCTTCTTCCCAGCCACTGTCAGAACAGTGGCACAGGACATTAAGGAGGGAAGAAGCTACTACATAGCATAACCCTGACAACGTGCAAAAAACCATGTCAAAAAACAATCTGGTATTACTATGTGCAATATGTCTTTATATTCACCATGTGAAACAATTCAAAAATATTCTAAAAAATTGCAATATCACCATGTGCAATATGCCTGTTAAGATCACCATGTGAAACATCACATACAGGAAGTGACAGTGTGCCTATATTAGGCACCTAATATTCTTAATTTTCTTAAGAATCTTCCAGTATTCTAAGTGCACTATCTTGCTCCTCTTTTGTATTATTTATTTCTTGGTTGTTTTATTTTATTTCTTATTTTACTGTATTATTTAAACCTTAAGCTTGACTCTGGGGAGGGATGCACAAGAATTCCTATGCACATGTACTGCAGTGTATCTGTGCAAATGGCAAATAAAACTCTATTCTATTCTATTCATTTATCTGTGCATCACATGTTAACACAGGTCCTGCAGGTGAAACAGCTGCAGCTGCAGTGGACTGTACCGTACCTGCTGCTCGCTCAGACGTGTTTCAGCTCCGAGAACTTTTTCATTTCCCGTCTGAAATAAATCTGTTCCACTGACCGGCTAGTGTTAGCTAGGTGAGCCAAGCTAGTTAGCAGTTAGCTCAGCAACAAAAGCAGATCACTGACCAGCCCTGTGAGCAGTCACTGCATCACCGAGCGGCCCGGCCCTCCGACGTGTGACCCCTGCATCAGAGACGTGTCAGTCAGACGAGTCTGTGTGTGTCAGGTTCTTTCTTCCCAGTGCAGCTCTCTGGGTCATGGTGATGTGTCTCCAGCCGTCCATCCATCTGTGCTGTGTTTCTGTTTGGTCTTCAGAAGGTGAGAATTACCAGAGAGACTGAGCATCAGCAGCTGCTGTGATCCTCCCTTAGATGAACCTGCAGTGGACAGAGAGACGCTCTGCTCTGACCCTCTGTTTTCACAGTGCTTCACAATCTACAGCAGGAGGAGAGGACAGTGACAGTGTCATGTGACCTGGTGCGAATCCTCACAGACGTCAGGTGACCAGGAGGAGGCTGATCTAACGCCCGAGCTGAGACCTGACTCTATCTGCTCCTCCCTGTCTCACACTCACACTCTGTACATCCTGCTGTAAAACACAGCGTCGCCATTCATCTGCATCCCGCTCTGACTCCTCTTTGTCTTTCACAGCTCTGTCTCTCACTCTCTAACTGCCACCTTCCCATCCCTCCCTCCTCTCGTCTGTCAGGAGGGCTGTTCATGCTCTTAACTGGGACACAAACAACAACAACACACAATGATTTTAAAGCTTCACTCCTTGATAACACATCGATGTTCTGACTCTAACCTCCTGTCAGCAGTGATATATTTTCAGCATATTAATGACCATGATGTTGACAATTTATCTGAGAGAGAGAGACAGAGAGACAGACAGAGAGACAGAGAGACAGAGAGAGAGAGACAGAGAGAGAGAGAGAGAGAGAGAGAGAGAGAGATGGGTTCAAGCCTGGAGGAAACAACGAAAAATCAAACACGTTTCTAAAACTTTTCATGTGTGAGGGATGTGAAGGTGACGTATGAGACTGGAGTGAAGGCTGTGAGTTAGCTGTGAGTTAGCAGTGAGTTAGCTGTGAGTTAGCGGTGAGTTAGCGGTGAGTTAGCGGTGAGTTAGCAGTGAGTTAGCTGTGAGTTAGCGGTGAGTTAGCTGTGAGCCACATATGAGTTTAGCTTATATTTGTCTACATGTTGTCCAACTGTCCCAGTGACAGCAGCTGAATCAGCTGTGATCAGCTCCTGTCTGCAGTGAAGCTGTGGATGAACAGACTCCTCTCACTGGATCACTGTGATACTGAGGGAAACTTAAAAACAGCAGGAATCTGAATGACGTTCTGCAGTTGTAAAGGAGTGAGTGTTTTCTGTAATTCATTTCATTTTGGTGAACATCAGAGATGAATATATATCCAACAGGTCTGTGTGTTGGATATATATTCATATATCCATATATCCAATATGTCTGACTGAGCTCTGACTCAGTCCCTTCTGTATTCCTGAGGACTTGAAAAGGCAAAGTGCAGCTTCACACTGATGAAATGACCAAACCCTGAGCTGAGGTCGCTCTGAGGTGGGAACCCAGAATAGGTTGTGACGTGTGTGCGTGTTTCACTGGTGTGTAGCGACCTGCTGTGTTAGCCTTCTCACCTCAGGGCCACAGGGCAGAGTGTGTGTGTGTGTGTGTGTGTGTGTGTGTGTGATCCCTACATGCTGTGGCTAGCTTCAGGAGCAGCCATCTGGTGCTCGCAGGTCGGCGTTTGAAGCCAACCTGTTTCCATTCTGCCTGTCCAACTTCACGCACTGCTTCCCTCTAACGGAGGGTGTAATGCTGAGTCTGGGGGTGTGAAGCAGTTCAGTAAGGATTTAAAGCACAATGCACCGAGCGGGGTTGTTGTTTTCCAGCAGCTGATGACCTCTGAGTGGCTGCACACCGACCTTTGACTTTTCTTATGTGAATGAAAGAAGTGGGCCGTGGACATCAGGGGTCTGCGACACAGAGACACAATCTGAGCCTGAGTTTTTACACACACATGTTCAACATCTCATTGTCTGCTCTTTATTTGCCCGTTGCCATGGTGATCACAATATCAGACTGAACTGACTCTGATCAGCTGATCTCAAACCAAAGGTTTCGCATCTCAGGTTTAGACAACTCAGAGTTCAGGTTTTGTTAAACCAGGTCCAAAGAGTCAGTCGATCAGTGACTTAAAAAATAAACTGGGGGCTGTAGATGGAATAATAACTCACCGGGTCTCAGCTTATTCAGAAAAGAAGGCTGTGTATCCAGCAGGAGGAGGATCAGACGGAAATAAAGCCTTTGAGATGGTCCCTAACTTCAAGTCTGGCAACTCAACATGGAATCATGTTATAAAAATAAACGCGTGGAACATGAGCCAAGCTTCGTCCTGCACTGAGCAGCTAATCTGCTGAATCTGTGGAAGATCACTGCAGAAAGGTTGGTGCTGTTCACACGGCTTCATGCTGCTTCACATCCTTATCGACGTTACTGTCACTGTTACTGTCACCGCTCACACGACAGGTCCTGAGCCGACGCAGCGCAGTTAGCGTCCAACCACACGTGTAAGACAATCGTATTATTTACAGGTGAGTGCAGGTGTGAGTAAGAAATACAGCAACAGTGATGCTGAATCGTACAGTGCAGTGTCAGTGACAGAGGAGAGCAACAGATATACAGAAAGATGAGTAATTTATCAGATACACTGAGGTGAAGCAGAGTGTTAAAGGGGCGTGTGTGAGTCAGGGTTGTATGGATCATATAAATGATAATAATCTGAACACTGAGAGGTTCAGCCTGTGCATGAATGAGACAGATGATGCTCAGAGCTGTGGTGTGCAGTTCACAGGGTCACAGCCTCAGGGCCGAAGCCCGAGCTG
Source organism: Toxotes jaculatrix (assembly GCF_017976425.1). Classification (NCBI taxonomy): domain Eukaryota; kingdom Metazoa; phylum Chordata; class Actinopteri; family Toxotidae; genus Toxotes; species Toxotes jaculatrix. The sequence goes on along the minus strand of NC_054396.1, from coordinate 30,412,469 downwards.
ACGGTGGAGCTGACGGTGGAGCTGACGGTGGAGCTGAAGCCCGAGCTGACGGTGGAGCTGAAGCCCGAGCTGACGGTGGAGCTGACGGTGGAGCTGACGGTGGAGCCGAAGCCCGAGCTGACGGTGGAGCTGACGGTGGAGCTGAAGGTGGAGCTGATGGTGGGGCGGACGACTGTCGGGTGCTGTGAGGGTAAAAAGTGGATGCACCTCTGACAGTGATCATCTCCCAGCTCAGGTAGTGTTTCTAGTAAATGTGTCACACAATCAGCACTGAGAAGCTTTAACAGTGTGTTAATCAGTGTGTGTTTGCTCTGAACGTCTGCTTTGGAAAACAAAATGTTTCATCATCAAATCTGTCAGTGAAAGTGAAACTAAAATATCTGAATAATAATCATGTAAAACCATCTGAAAACAGCTTCTTGTAATGTAAAGGAACCTCTGGAAGTAAAACCAAAGCTGTTTTCATTATATTTAAATTCCTTCATTTAGCAGTTTTCCTTCCTTTCTGCTGCTGGTCGTCTGCACGGCTAAGATAACTCCGTCTGCTGGAGGGCTCTGCTTCAAGTTGTCATTGGTGTGAGAGGAAGAGAAATGCAACAGGAAGCGATAAACAGAATCACCAAAGCCGGTAGAAAACACGGTTTACTTGGATGAACTGTTTCTTCAGCCAGTTCCAAATCTTCATCATGTAAATTTGTTCTGAGAACACTTCAGGCCTGCACCGTGATAAACTGCCTGAATTATCAGGATCAGACTCTGATCCAGGTGTTTCAGCCAAACACAGACCTGTGTCTCACCTCTGTCTCTGAGATCCTGGAGGACGCAGCGTCCAATCAGCTGTGACTCTTTACAGAACGATCACTGATGTGAGGATTTTCCTCTGGACTCAGAGTGAGTCACAGCACAGAGACAGCACTGCTGACGTTACACATCAGCTTCTACCTGCATCGGACAAAGGACTCGTCTCTGTCCTGCTCTGTCTGATCTCAGTGCTGCATTGACACCACTGACATCACATCCTGTTACAGAGGCGGGAACATTTAACTGGCAGCAAAGGATCTATGGTATGATTCACTGCTATAGAAATCCAACTGACTGGAGCTCACCTTTGTTTTAGAAGGCTGAACACTACGGTACAGCAGCAGGTTTGTTCTCACAGTATCTGCTGCTGCAGGGTACACCATTTATCTCTCAGGGTGTGTGCAGTGTGTGCTACACACCTGTGAAGTGGTGGGGGAATACACACAGCACAGAGGGCAGGTATCACAGCACTTGTCACCAATGAAAATCCACGTAGCTGCTGATGTCGCTCGGATCCACAAAGCGTTTGACAAACGCTGTGAGAGGCTGTAACCGTGTCTTTAAAATGAAATTTTACCTCCGTCTGGGGCATTTTACCACGTTCCCTCGTTTTAACATGAACACTGTCTCTGAGTGTCTGTCTCTGTCCCTCTGAGTCCTGAGTGAACAGCATCTATGTACCTGGGAGATTTCTGATGAAACATTTCCACCCACGGCCAAATGAAATGAGAAGCTTGGAGGAAGTCGTGTGATTTTCTGCTCTGAGGGGAAACGCTTCCCTTCAGGCTCAGCTAAGACCAGAGACAGGTCACAGAGCTCATGCTAACTGAACACACGTATCATACATGTTGCTTGTTCTGCTTAGTGTGTATCCTGGTGAATGTGAATGTGCAGGTCTGTGTCTGTCTGTGTGGGTCTGTGTGTGTCTGTCTGTGTGGGTCTGTGCAGGTCTGTGTCTGTCTGTGTGGGTCTGTGTGTGTCTGTCTGTGTGGGTCTGTGCAGGTCTGTGTGTGTCTGTGTGAGTCTGTGTGAGTCTGTGTGTGTCTGTGTGAGTCTGTGTGGGTCTGTGCAGGTCTGTGTGTGTCTGTGTGAGTCTGTGTGAGTCTGTGTGTGTCTGTGTGAGTCTGTGTGAGTCTGTGTGAGTCTGTGTGAGTCTGTGTGTGTCTGTGTGAGTCTGTGTGAGTCTGTGCGGGTCTGTGTGGGTCTGTGTGAGTCTGTGTGAGTCTGTGTGGGTCTGTGTGTCTGTGCGTGTCTGTGGACAAGTCCGGTTTTGTTCATCTCTGCTGCACAGAATCGTCCAGAAACCACAAAGACAACAAATAACCGCACAAACAGAAGCCACCGAGGGTCACCGCTAAAACCGGAGCCAGGCTCCGACTCTAATGGCCAAAATTAAAACTAACCGCCGAGGGCTCGAGTAACAGCCAACACCGCTGCCGGGGCCTGAGCCAGTAAACAAGAGGAAAAAAAGTCAATTAGCAGCCCTTATTTAGCTTTGCCCTGAGTGGGGAAAACAATTGGAAAAAGTTATTTAATGCCCTTATTTAAGATAAGACTAATCCTTAATTTGAAAAGAAAACAGAGGCTTGTGAGGTGAAAGTGGTTTCACACAGGGCTGGAAGAGGAGACTCACACATGCTGAAGCACAAAAACAAGAGATAAAAGCTTCACTGGACAGAAATAATAAGCTTCACCCGAGGCTGCAGCGACGCATCATCATCGCCTGTCTCCGAAAATAAGGTGTGAAATTCAGATTTTCACGCCATTTGAGTAAACAGTCCACAAGGTGTGCTGCTAATTCACACAGATAATGGGTTTAAGTTGGGATCCCTCTACAAAGGCATGGAGCCTCCCTCCTACCTGAGTCCCACCTGTCTCACCTGTCCTCTGCTGCTTGTTACTGACAGATGATGATTTTACTCAGGGGCAGGTTTAGGAACTTTTGAATAGGGGGTGGGGGTGGAGGGGGTGGGGCAGTAGTACAATGAGTTGAATCTCAGCCAAAATAACGCTGATGAACAGCTGCTGTGAGTAAATAACACACAGGCTCTCTGTGGAGGGGCTGAGTCACTTTGTTGTCATGTTGTCTGTTTATTTGTGATGTGTCTCTGTAGTCGCGTGTGTCTCTTTGTGCTCATCTTGTGTCTCTCAGAGATCATTACACCATTAAATATGTTTCATATCTGCACATCATAACATCCTGTGACTGTCGCCATCTTAGCTGCATCAGCAAATGGAAGAGAAAAGGTCAACACTTCCTCAAACCGCCAAGAGGAGACTGAAGAGGAAGGAGGAGACGGAGGAGAAAAGTAAGAGTAACAGGAGGAGAAATGAGGGTGGGGAATGAGTGACAAGGAAGGAAGTAAAGAAAGAAAAAGACAAGCAGAAAGAAAAGAAGACATCCTTTGGTATGAAGCAGGAGCGAGGATGATCAGCGTCAGCGGCTGAGCGTCTCCTCCTCCCGTTTGTCAGATCAGCGTTCGGTCTCACACCACGGCCTAAAGAATCCACCGTGACAGGCTGCCACAGAGCATCCCCCCGAATCAGCGCCGCACTCAAGGAAACATCCACGCAGAGCGGCAGCCCGGGGCTGAACATCCAGGGTCAAACATTAGCTCGCACTCTGAAGGACCTGCTGCACCACAGCCCTGATCCAGCTCTGCTCTCTGGTCTGTAACTGGATTTCTGTGTTTTCATCACTGAGTGTGAGACTGTTGTGTTGAGGTGTTGTGCTCACAGAGAGCGGAGGGTCCACAGGACACACAACAGCCGACCACAGACCGACCGAGGTTTGTTCAGCTTTCACTCTTCAGCAGAAACAATGCATCTGAATGCAGAGATATAAATCCAGCTTTACAGTTACAATAATGTGAGCTTGGTCTGTGTAAGTTCTGCTGAGCAGAGCTGAAGAACCATGGCTCTGTGCTAGCTCTGCTGCGAGCTCTGCTGCTAACTCTGCTGCGAACTCTGCTGCTAGCTCTGCTGCTAACTCTGCTGCGAACTCTGCTGCTAGCTCTGCTGCTAACTGCTGCTAACTCTGCTGCTAGCTCTGCTGCGAACTCTGCTGCGAACTCTGCTGCTAGCTCTGCTGCGAACTCTGCTGCGAACTCTGCTGCTAGCTCTGCTGCGAACTCTGCTGCGAACTCTGCTGCTAGCTCTGCTGCTAACTCTGCTGCGAACTCTGCTGCTAGCTCTGCTGCTAACTGCTGCTAACTCTGCTGCTAGCTCTGCTGCGAACTCTGCTGCTAGCTCTGCTGCGAACTCTGCTGCGAACTCTGCTGCTAGCTCTGCTGCGAACTCTGCTGCGAACTCTGCTGCGAGCTCTGCTGCGAACTCTGCTGTGAACTCTGCTGCTAGCTCTGCTGCTAACTCTGCTGCGAACTCTGCTGCTAGCTCTGCTGCTAACTGCTGCTAGCTCTGCTGCGAACTCTGCTGCGAACTCTGCTGCTAGCTCTGCTGCTAGCTCTGCTGCTAACTCTGCTGCGAGCTCTGCTGCGAACTCTGCTGCTAGCTCTGCTGCTAACTGCTGCTAACTCTGCTGCGAGCTCTGCTGCGAACTCTGCTGCGAACTCTGCTGCTAACTCTACTGCTAGCTCTGCTGCTAGCTCTGCTGCTAACTGCTGCTAACTCTACTGCTAGCTCTGCTGCTAACTGATGCTAGCTCTGCTGCTGGGCTGCATTCATCCACTGGTTTAGCAGTTTCTCAGAGGTCTGACATTAAAGGCCTGAGATTGGTGGACGAGAGGCTGTAATTGACTCTGGGAAGTGGATCTGTCTCAGCTGGAGGCCGCAGACTCAGCAGGCGTCCTCTGCCACAGGAGGGACACGTCCCTCAGCCCGCAGCCATCACTCTGCCTCATCTTCACCTCTGTCCCTCGTTCTCTGTGTGCCTCTGCTCCTTCCCTCGCTTTTCCCTCAGACTTTCTCCATCTCAGATTTTCCATCTCTCTCTCTCGTGGGTTTGTTCTCACCAATTAACGGCGACAGCGGCCGCGCTGTCGTCAGACAGCAGCACGAGCTGGACATATTTTCTGAGTCTGACAAGACAATAAAAAGAAATGTGACCTTTTCGGTTTGGGTCAAACCCACAGAGCTCGCAGGAGATTTGAAATGAGGCTGTGATTTATTTGGAACCCGACACGCGGCGGGTTTTTTTCTGTGTAACACGTCACAGTGTGTGATATCACACAAACATGGAGACAGGGCAGTTTGTCTTCTGTCTCACCACACACATTTCCAATCTTCCAACCTGCTGCGGACGCCAGACCTCTGCACACCTGCATCATTTTCACAGCGTTGTGTTGGCACAGTCTGAACACACAAAATCAATCTAGTGACATGAAAGCTGTCACACCAGCCTCTGAGCTCAGACCCACACAGAAACACAAAACAACACAACAACACAGGCGTCTCTGAGACGGATCCCTGTGGAGGTTCGTGTCCGTGTGTCCGTGTCCATATGTCTGTGTGTCCGTGTCCCTGTTTTGTTTGTTCTGTTGTGTGAGGATGCACATGCTCACACACACGCAGGTGACAGGACACACACTCATGGTCTCACACTGTCTCACACTGTCCCACTGATCTACAGGTCACATGTGAGGAGCGGTCAGAGAAAGTTCCAGCACAGGAACCTGCAGCAGGTTCATCAGAACACCTCTTGTCTTAAAGCCAGATCTCTGTCCTGCTTGTCCTCTCTGTCTCTGACAGAGAGATGATGAAATGGGTCTGCTGCCCTCACACCTGAGTTACCCACAATGCCCGTCACGCCCCACCATTCTCTGCTACTGTCTTTATGCCCAGAAAACTTCCATTTCCATAAATCATTTGTCAGGAAGGAGGGGACAGAGGAGCAGAAGGGGACGGTGCTTATGAGTGCACCGACGACTGCTCTAATCCCGTCCAAGGTCTCACACTCACACTGAGACCCACTTCCTGTTTACAGCTGGACCTACTGAGCGGCCTCGAGTTTCTGAAGCTCGCTGCACGACAGAGAAATGTTGAAGGAGAAGAAAAGGTCAGAATGTTAGAGCTGAACACCGGCAAACGATGATGGAGGTTTTCATATAAAGAAAATCTGACTGCAGAGTCTGTGCATCAGGAAAAATACAAAGAACAAAGAGGCAGGATTTTAGCAGAACTGGCACAACAAACATCTTTGTCACGCTCCAGCTCCTCTGTAGTTACTGCACAGAACTGGAATACCAGTGCAGCTTCATCTAAAGGCTGTCCTCAGCCTGTGGACGGCACTCAGCGCCTTTAAAGTCAGACTCACTCTCCATAATGTTTCCCCTGATCAGCATTCTGTGTGTTGGTGTGTGTCAGAGCTGAGTTGCACAACTGTCAGAGACAGACAGACAGACAGACAGACAGAGACAGACAGACAGAGACAGACAGACAACTTAGGAAGTGGACTTAGTTGCTTCTTTGCCAAGGTTTAGATGAAAAGATCAACAGGAGCAGCAGCTGCTGCTTAGCTTAGCTTAGCTTAGCTTAGATACTGAAAACCACACAAACAGCCTGAAACATGATCCCTGGATTTTACACCTTGAAGCTGCTTCTTCTGTGAGATGAAAGTTCTCACTGTTGTTTGTCAAACGATCAGCTCAGGATGAGTCAGCTGTCAGGTGACGAACGAACACGCACACACAGACGCACACACACAGACGCACACAGACACAGACACACACACAGAGACACAGACACACAGACACAGACACACACACAGACTGAGGAAACACTAAAAAGCCCACAGGTTGTCTGGATGAACTCACCGCTGATGGTGGCTCTCTTTGGCAGGATGGTGATGGCTCCTACAGCTGCTTCCTCCAGCTGGTGGATGGGGCTGTTCTTGGCGCCCCAGCTGTCGGAGCCGATCCACAGGAAGTGACCGACCTGGTCGGCTCGCTTACTGGCGTTCAGGATCCCTCTGTGTTCAAACACACGCCATCACTGAGTCAGCGCGGTGTGCATGTGTGTGTCATACATATCATCAATACACATATAACCACTATACACACGGCTGCTGTAACCCTATCCAAGGTTACACACTCATGTATGTGTGTATGTTGTCACAGAGCTGCACGGCTACAACAGACGCTCTTAGACGTGTCATCAGTAACATACAACAGTGACGTAAAGCACAGTGTCACAGAGCAAAGCCTCATCCTGAGTCCAGCACCGACCCAAGCTGGATCCATTCTGGCCTCCTGACGTCTGGTGTGCAGGATTCATCAAACATTAACCTGCACGTCTTTCATTACCTGTGACCTAAAATGTTAACGTAATGGTGTTTAAATAAAGTTCAGTCACCTGATGTCCTCGTCAGACGCGAACAGGATGACCGCCCTGGCGTAGCGAGTGTCCAGCAGCAGCCGGATGATTTTATCAAAGTCGGAGGGTTTGTGGTCGTGAGGGATCTTCAGTGACTGAGCGATACAGATTCCACCTGAGGAGACACAGCAGAGGCCCACATGAATAAACTGGGAGCTGTGGAACACGACGCTGCCTGAAACTGGTGTGTTTCCTGTTAAAGCAGGAAACGTTTGTTATTCAGCACAGATCCAGTTTTTACAGCAGAGAGAAGAGCGAGCAGACTGACACTGAGGTATGGATGTTAGTGTATATATGAACAAAAAACAAAATACACTTATGAATCTTTATTCATTGTTTATCTACATTCGACTTCTATACGTTGAAAATGACTCAAAGAAATATATGAATAAATGTATTGATTTTATTGTCAGTGACTTTAAGGATTAATAAACATCTGAAAAGGTTTTTCCAAAAGTTTAAAAGCAGCAGTAAAAGTTTCGTCAGGTGACGAACTTTAATGGCGCCTCAGAAGAAAGCGCTCTGCTCCTCTGCCTCCGCCGCCTGACATTTCATGAATCCACCTTCATTTCTGCTCACATCATCTGAAAAGCACGAGGAAAGAGACGGAGACAGCTCCAGGCTGAGACGCTGCTACTTTCAATAAATGTCACTCAACTGCACAAGAAAGTGTGCAGTGTTTTTTTCTTTGCTCCACATGTGCCCGCGCTCAGCTGGAAGCACAGCTGTTTTCCTTTACTGATCCACAGGTGACAACATGTAACGGTGAGTCTGAAGCTTCTGATCAGAACCATGGATCCACTGTTTCTGATTCTACACACACACACACACAGGCTTCATCACGGTGATAAACCTGTGTCTGACACTGTGATGGACTTTACTCTGTCCAATGAATCCTGCAGGACAACGTCCCTGCTCAAAATAAAGCCATCAAAAGCCTTTAAAACTAAAGCTTTTAATCTGAAAAGCTAAAAGTTTTCAGCCTCACATCTTTTCTTCAGCAGCTCAAACAACAAAGTGAGAAAACAGTAAAACCCACAATCCTCTGCTTCATCAGATCTCCATGAGCTGAAGCATGAAGCTGAAGCTGAAGCAGGTTCTTCATCACGCTGCGTGCTGAGCCGTCAGTATGTTCCCTCCTCCCACACAGGGCGGGAAACCGAGCCACACACACACTCCGAGCAGCCGCCAGCTGAGGAGGAGAATCACCGCCGCTGCTGTTTAACTCCGCCCATCTGACACGAAGTGTCAAAACATCACACAACGACACACCAGTCATGAACAAATGATAATGAGGTTAACGTGTGCGTGTCAGCACTGACATGTTCTCGTTTGTGGAGCATGTTTACATCGTTAAATCCTTCTTCCACCAGATGAATGAGTTAATCCAGTTCTCTGTCGGCAGAGCTCATTACCTGCACATCAGCTGTCACTGATCATACAATCAATAATGTGTCATTCATCTGGCTCCATGAAGGCCAGAGACGAAGACGAGCGGAAATATATCCCCATGACTGCTCATCTCAGATTCAGCTGCAGAGCGCTGGATCAAATATACGTACGATGAAAGGGTGTTTGGTGTAGGCTCCACATTTTATTCCACAAATGAATAAAACATTTGGCATTGGGTATGCAGTGGTCAACAGCACAGCAATCCCCCCAGATCTCATATTTCTACTGTATCTAGAAATTTACATCTCTCTGCTTCAGGACTGAATTACCTTCACACCTCCAGACAATACGGACTGAATTTAAAGAAGGTTACAGGCTTTTAAAAACGGGTGCTGCTCCTGTGTCTCTGCGTAATCAGTCTGAAAACTCGCCCTCTGCTCACAGAGTCAGGGGTGAAAGGTCACGTACCAGCACAGCACTGCATCGTCTCCACGTCCATCAGCAGGTTTCATGCTCATTTCATCAGGTGACGGCAAAACTCTTCATCCTTTTTCTCTTTATTAGACTTTTTTAAACGTGTTTTACATGTATGTGTAACCTGTGACACAGACATTACAGCAGCTCAGGTGTGAACACTCCATCTGAGGGAGAACAACGTGAGGACACAGCGTTTCGCTCTTTTCTTCTGAGCTTCTCAGCTGGAATGTTTCCACTCGCTGGATGAATGAGGCTGAAGTCGGGGCAGCAAACAGGAAGGTTTCAGAGGACAGTGGACTCAGACGAGCACACTCCGGTGTCTGTGCTTCAGGAGACCGACTGAGGCTAACTGCAGCACAGACAGCTTCTACAGATGTATCTTAGATTTCAGTGCCTTGCTCAAGGACCCTGTGGGGACAATGACTGCTGTCACAGCTGTGAGAACCCTCCGGTCCAATTCTCAGTGACCGGCACGGTAATAGTACAGGTGCACACAGACAAAGTGTGGGCTTCACAGATGCTCCCATCATGCCTCAGTGCTGCGTTCAAGATTCACAAGATTTTCAGAGCGTTGTCGAAGTGGACTAAGGACAAGAAAAGGACAGAAGACTGGAAACAATGGAACGTCACGTCACGGCTGCAGAAAACACTTCCTGCACACACACGCACGCACGCACGCACGCACACACACACACACACACACACACTGCTGCGTAATGTCCCAGTCGGCTGATGAAAGAGTTTCCTTTCCCAAATATCGCAGCTAAAAAGCATCAAACATGAAGCTTCAATAAAACTGACACAGGATCAGAAATCACTCAGAACAAACTGTCCTCCTTTAAATCCACCATGTTCTGATTCAGCCACGTGTAAAACCCGACTGTCTCACCAGAGACCAGAGACCAGAGACCAGCTTCACGTCCCGTCTGAGCCGCTAACGCTTTGGTTCAGGTTCAGTGTAAATGAACAGGCTGAACTTGTTCTGTGTTAAACTCCAGACCAGATCACCACACGTTCACAGCTGGATCATTCCATGAGAAAAACCATCCAGCTGTTGGTTCCAGGTTTTCCCAGCTGATGATCTTCCTGTAGAATTTTCACAGTAAAAGCTTACCCGCAGTGGGAATGCTGAGCTCCTGTGCTGGAGGTGTTGAGTTTCATTCAGGGGAACAGAAGAGTGACAGCAGTGAATTTAACCGGTGAATGAACCGTGTGTTTCTGTTGGAGACAGAGACGACAGGTAAAGACGGAGGACGGCGTGAGGTAAAGGGTTAAACGTGTCCCTGTCCTGTGTTGTCCTGTGCACACAGAGACGTATGAGGTTGTGATAAGCTGCTCCGGGTCCTGACGCCGTGCTCGCTTCCAGCAGTCGTTCTGACCATTCAGCCCTGACAGCTCCTGGCACTGCCTCTCGCTTCGACCTTGCAAGTTTTGACACTCGCAGCCATAACTCCAGCACTCGCTGGCTGGGGTGGAATGAGGCCATAACTCAGACACACACACACACACACACACACACCTACCCACTCTCACACTACGATATGGACATACTTAGAGCAAAGAATGATTACCTGGATCAATATTTAGTCATGGGCAATACAGATAAATCCAGAGGTTGGCTCAGAGTGGAAGTGTGGTTAGAGAGGAAGCTGCAGAGGAGGCAGTGATTTGTGGGTGTTTAGCAGCACAGTGGAGCTGGGATCCTGTGGACTGCAGAGAACGAGACGCGTAGAGAAGGTCAATGAACAGGGAATGTTCCACCTCAGACTCACGGCACGGTGGGAAACACACATGATCATTCCAACATGAGCTGAACACAGCAGTCACACAACGCTTTTAACTAACACACACACACATTCACACGCCGACGCCTCGACACACAGACCGGAGGAGCCGAGGGCTGAACCACAGAGCGTGGGATTAGGGGACGACCTGCTCTACGTCCTGAGCTGCACACTGAGAACAGCTTCAATGACACAAGAACAAAAGAAGAATAAGATTTAAACAGAAATCTACTTTCATTATTAAAGTAAGAAAGATGAAGTAACAGTTTATTTATTCATTTAATACTGAACAGGTTGGGGCTCCGCTCAGCCCGACGTGTTTCTGAGAAAGAAGCAGATCTTACAGTGACGCTTCTCTTGCAGGATTTTTTTTTACTTTTTCAAAGATTTAAGTTGTAAATAGAAATCTGAAGAGAAGATGTGTAAAATCCTTTCAGGTGAAAACATCACAGCTGCTGTTTTTGGTGATGAATTCACAGACGGACGGAGAGAAGACATTCAGCTGTTTATGGAACCGTGGAAACCAACGAGGACTTCACAGCGCCGCACACCCAACATCTACCTGAGCTCACAGATATGGCTGCTCTGGTCCTGTCAACATCCTTTAACCTCTGACCTCTGACCTCCATTTTTAAAATCTTATCTGAGAAAAGACATTTTTTAGTGTGGTGAAAAAAACACGAGAGAGAAAGAGAGAGAGAGAAGAACCAAGCAGGGAAAACGAATCTGTCACTCCATGTTTGTCATTCTCTAACACACACACACACACTCTAACACACACTCAGCCTTCCAGCTTGGCTCTTCCATCTTCCCCCTGATGAGCTTCCTGTGTTTCAGCTGGTGAAGTTTACTGCTGGAAACATTAAAACCTGTTTCAAAATAAATGAGTCTGACAGAAAAAGGGGCTCTTACTTTGAAAGGGAAGCATGGTGGGACAGAGTCAGAGACAAGCTTGTGACTCACAGAGACAAAAAGGAAGAGGACGAGAGGAAACAACACTCCCACCCCCTCCCACCCCCTCCCACCCCCGCCCAGTCAACCCCTCAGAAGCTTTAAGTCGTGACAAACTGCCCTTTGACGAAGATGATTTCAGATGAGATCTTCATCACACGGACGCCACACAACAGGCGGCTCCGCTTCAGGGTCGTGTTTAAATTGTATGTGAGAGATCTGATTGGATCAAACTGAGACAGAGCTGAGTCCAGAGCAGGGACGTGGTCCCTGTAAGCGTGGAATTTAACGAGGCTGCAGCTTCTCTCTTTAAAAATGCAGAAACATGTAGAAACATCATGCATATTTTACAGTGTTTGATCAAATAAGTTATAAATGGTTTCCCTTTAGAATGAGAACGAGGGGGAGAGCTTTCATCATCAGAGCCATTTTACAGCCCGGCCATCAGCAGAATATCAAAGCACCGCGTCCGAGGGGGGGGGGGGGGGGGGGGGGGGGGGGAGGGCGAGGGGGGGGCGACGGGGCCTGTTAGTGATACGCCGGCGAGAGCAGCGGTCGACTCCGGGTCAAACTGATTTACATACTGCACTTCACAGCGTTTGGTGACAATTTACAAAATGTCAAAACACTGATATCCACAGCTCTAACACAGCGTTACACACACACACACACACACACACACACACACACACACACACACTGAGACCTCGTGCAACATAAAGGTTTGACTTCACACAAATATCCCAGACGCTGCTTTGATCAGTTACACATGAGAGCGGAGGGAGAAATCGATTCTGGCTTGTTGATTCTTTGACTCTCAGAATCTCTGTGCAGGAGCTCCGTCGATAAACAGATGCACAACAGCTGGAGAAGGATTTTTAGGCTTTGAAAAATCTGCCTCAGTATTTTGTACATATCTGTGAGGGGGGGGGGGGGCTTAGCATGTTGCATGCTGTAACTTTTGATGCATGTGTGCACATGTTGACCTCGTTAGCAGGTGAGTACGGTCGCACTGAGCTAACGGACAGTTCAAGGTGATGTCACAGAAATCTCCTCCAATCAGAGGCAGCAAAGACCCTGAGAGAGAGACAGAGAGAGAGACAGAGAGAGACAGAGAGAGACAGAGAGAGAGAGAGAGAGAGAGAGAGAGAGACAGAGAGAGACAGAGAGAGAGAGAGAGAGAGAGAGAGAGAGAGAGAGAGAGAGAGACAGAAAGAGAGACAGAGAGAGAGAGACAGAGAGAGAAAGAGAGACAGCTGACAAGTTGACACCTGCCCCCAGATCTGTGCCAGTAGGCCAACAGCAGTGGGGCAGCAGCCCGCCCCCCCCTCCCCTCCACCCCCCACCGTTCCAGTTCCAGTTTTTACTGAACCAGTAATGTTTCAAGACATTTTCCAAGCTTTATAGAAACATCTTATAAAATCTGTTTTATTTCTGTGACCCAGAATCACAGAATCTGCCTGAAAGAGCTTCACAGCCTGTGACACACAGCCCTGCTCTCTCTGCTCGGACACGTTTCCTGTCCTCACCTCTCTCTGAAACATCGGCTATGACGGAGCGATCAGCGCTGTGGGTGATGGAGGCCTGAACACGCTCATTTATCTGTCAGTGAAAATGCTTCAACTGAACCTCAGACTCCTCCTTCATTCTTCTTAAAACAAACATTAAATGTAGGACGTCAGAGTACGAGACGAGAACGAACTGATGAGCTGGAGACAGGACGAAGAAGAAAACCTGAGGATGAAACAACAGGCAGTAAAGTCAGAGAGAATCTGGGTGATTGGAAAATAAACTCCAGGCTGGGGAGCCAGTAAAATGGGTCAGAGTGTCTAAATACAACTGAAACCTCATAAGACAGAAAGACAGACAGCAGGCAGAGGCTGGACGTCAGAGAGGAAGGAGGAAAAGTGAGACCATCTAAAATCCAGGGCCTGGACACAAAAACACTTTGTCCCCTGTCTCTGGAACCTGTTGGTCTCTGTGCTGCATCTGTTAGAAAGGTGGATGAAGATGTGGACAGATCAGACCAGGTGTGGACAGATCAGACCAGGTGTGGACAGATGAGACCAGGTGTGGACAGATCAGACCAGGTGTGGACAGATCAGACCAGGTGTGGACAGATCAGACCAGGTGTGGACACATCAGACCAGGTGTGGACACATCAGACCAGGTGTGGACACATCAGACCAGGTGTGGACACATCAGACCAGGTGTGGACAGATGAGACCAGGTATTTCAGTGCAGTTCTAACGTATTTCTGACACGAGCAGCTGATGAACGCCATGAAACGGCGGCGGGGCTGAAACTGAACGAACACCTTCCTGCTGCAGGGAGTAAAACACAACATGTCTGACAGGAGCGACCGCAGGTGACCTCTTTGTTCACGCTGTCAGAAGCTTTCTGATTGGACGCTGCCACAGATGTTCCTTACTAACTGATTTCTCCGATGTTCGACTGGTGCGACCTGATTTAGTCACCGTGGTTTGAAAAGTAACGGATCAATCAGATGAAAATGGAATGGTCTTTATCTTGTGGTCGTGGTGTCACCGGAGGACTCAGATGCTCAGGGGGAGAGTGAGGCCCCTCTGCTGCGTCACAACAAGCAGCCGTGAGATTGAACTGTGAAATATTAATGGTACGGCGCCAAAAAATGGAATAAGAACATTCCCCATGGGAGGGAGGGTTTCCTGGGCCGAGTCGCTGGAATGATTAACACATGTTGTATCTCTCCGTGCTTTCCTTCCCACATCTTATTTATTTCTTATTTCTCAGCTGCCTCTGTCCCCGCCGGTGTCCCCACCTGTGTCCGTGCCTCTGTCCCTGTCTCTGTCCCAGCCTCTGTCCCAGCCTGTGTCCCCGCCTCTGTCCCTGTCTCTCCTCTCTGGTTTCATCTTTCCTTTTCATTTCTTCAGATGTAGGCTGCAGGGGTGTGTGTACACACTCCAACACCAACCAGGTACATGTGCATGAGAAGGTAACAGTCATTCTTGATGGACACACTCAAAGGCTGAGGCACAGCGATGATGATGATGATGGACTTTGCCTTCACTCAGTTTGTCCCACACGTGATGAAGTGTCATCCATGCAGCTGGTAATAAGCAGAGCAGAGAAACACCAGGTTGAACAGAGGTCAAAGGTCAGAGCTTCACGGAGACGCTGTGACGCTGTGAGTCTGCTCAGGATGACGAAGCTAACGCTGACGTCTGAAGGTCTGACCATGTTCACCATCTTAGCGTGTTAGCACGCCACTGGAGGAACATGAACATCCAACCCACGCTGAGACATCTGAGTCTGGACCAAAGAGCTGGACCCTCAGACAGAGGGTCAAACTGTCCCGGTGTCTCCTGTGCTCTTCTGTCTCTTACTGCTGTGTCCTTCCTTCACATTCTCCCTGCGGTCCACTCAGCTTTCAGTCGGCTAACGACCAGCAGCAGGAGCTGTCCGTCAGATCTGAGACGGCGGCCCGTGGCGGCCATGTTCATCTCCCCCGTCACTGATTAGCAGTGACAGGACGTGTGGTTGGAGCGAGGGTCAGCGTGGTGCATGTGTCTGAGCAGTGAGCCCTCCCTTCTCCTCAGCCAGTCACCTCAACACTAACCCTGCTAACTGCTAATCAATACAACTGCTCACTGGTTTCTGACCAGCAGGGGGCAGGAGAGCTTCCAGTCGAGCTGAGAGACACAGTCCATGGTCCTGATCAACCTTATTCTATTATTTCTATTTATCCTGTAAAATCACTGAACTGTCAAACTCTTTTAGCTCAGTAACTGTGATACAGGTGGACTCATTCATGTGTTCATCCTATTCATTCATTCATGAATGAAGTCTTAATGTTTGTGTGTTAGTGGACATGCCACTGTGTGTGTGTGTGTGTGTGTGTGTGTGTGTGTGTGTGTGTGTGGTTTGCTGGAAACCTATCAAACAGCAGACGGTCCGGATCGAGACCTCTCCTCGTCTCCCGCTGAGACGGAGCTGGGAGGGAGCAGCTCAATGTGACTTTCATCATCTCCCCCCTCTGTGTCCATCATGTCATCAGTCTCCCCGTCCTCTTCTCCCCCCAGCTGTCCCATGCAGTCTCCACTCCCTGATCATCTCTGCAGACTGGACTCTGGGTTTTACTAACGTTTCCCAGAAGCAGCTGCTCTGGAGTTAAACCATCAGAGCGCGACGCTGCTGGAGTGAAGCTTCGGTGTTTTGCAGCAGAGAAATGCATTCTGGGACAGAATCGTATTTGTTTACTCTGTGATTCAGTTTTCTACCTGCTCCCCCATGAAAACACTGCTCTCTCTGAATTCACCTGCTCCCTCTTTCCTCTTCCCATCCCTCTCTTCCTCAGTGGATTCCTCCTCCTCACAGTCCTGCTCTCTCTGATTCTTCACCTCATTCCATCTTCCTCTCACTCTCTGCTCTCTTCACCCTCTCACGAGTCTGATCCTCCTTTTCTTTTCTTTCCATCATTCTTGTCTTTAAATCTTTCCATCTCATGTGATTGCATTTCTCCATAGTCCAGTGTTGCAGGAGAACGTGTTCATAACACATCGTATCATGTTATTAATAAATGTGAGGTAAGTGGTTCAGCTGTCAGTGAACGTGTAGAAGCTCTGAAACGGATTAATAACCCACAGATCGCTGCTGGAAGCTGCTGGTCATCAGTGGAGACAGTGCGGCTGTTTTCAGTTTCATAGCTCGATCAAAGGGATTCGAACCTGCGTTTGTCACGTGGGACCACAAACCAGCAGAGATGTGAGCCACGCTGTAAATCCCCATTCTCTCTGACCACAGCCGCGAACTGCTGCTGCACCACGGGGGACATCTCAAAACCTGTGTCTCAGTCGTCAGCGGACCAGGAGGGTGGACACACAGCAGCTGCTCTCTGAGACACTGTCCTTTAGCTAAACCATGCTGTTCATACTGTCTACAGCTTCATAGGAACTCTAATCCACCTCATCTGTGAGGAAATACTGTGGATTTTACTGCACTGTATTTATTTTTATCTAATGTTGGACACAGTCACATGATGAGTTTATAAAATCTGAAGCAGTGTTAGAGATTAAACTGCCAACGGTGCATAAAGCAAAGAAGAATCAGTTCCACCTGGATGAGCTGCAGCGCTAACACGCCGCTAACACGCCGCTAACACGCCGCTAACACGCCGCTAACACGTTCCAGCCTCAGTTATACAGAAGCTCCCATACAATGAAACCCACAGGCACCATGATAACACTTCTACTGTACTGAGCACAGACCTGCAGCATCAGCACACACCGTGTTTACACACAGAGGAAAACAGCTTGAAGGACAAGTCATTATCATCTGTTCTGACAGGTGATGGTTTCAGTGTGATGTAATGTGATGATTCAAACTTCGGTCCTGATGTTTAAATGCGCAGGTTTCGGACGTTTGTCGTTTGTTCGGATAAAACAGGAGGAATAAAGTTTTCAGCTTTCATTTACACACTTTCCTCCTGTTTCATAAACTGAATGATTCACGGTCATTGAGAAAATCTACAGATTCAATGATGAAGAAAATAAATGATGATGTGATGATAAAAGAGATGTGTGAGATCGTTTGGATGCTGTTTGTGTGTCTGTGTGTGTGTGTGTGTCAGTGTTCTGTTGTGTGTTTTATCTCAGTGACTCACACTGATTCAGTAAAGGTCATGACAATGATGTGAGCAGGACGTGTTTCTGCGTGGCCACTGGGTTTTAAGTGGAAAATTCTGCCGATGGAGTCAACAGACAGTTTCTGTAAAAACGCCATCAGGACAGATTTCCCATGAGGCCGTGCTCAGGAGAGATCCATGAAGGGTGGAGGACTCCACGAGGGCAGAGCCGTCTCAGCTGAGGGAGGAATTTCTGCCTGCCAGGTCTCAGAGAGGGCTCTGCCTCATTAGAGATGATGAATGGGGAGAAGCAGTGAGCACCGGGAGGCTGACGACCAGTTACCCCCCCACCACCCCCCACCACCCCCCACCACCCCCACCAACCCCCCGCTCCCACACCACATACACACACTCAGGCCATCCCTCTGCATTAATGCAGATCACTTCAGTACAAATGAATGTGTATATATGTATATACTGAAAAGCTGCTCCTCCTGTAGTCGACTGTAGGTTTCAGTGACTGTCACACACACACACGCACGCACACACACGCACACACATATCCCATCCTTTTCTCTCTGTATGTTTTTCCATCTGTATCCTGATGTTCAAACTGCATTTTGCTGCTTTGATTAGAACATTTGTTTCAAATGAGGTCAAACTAATCAGAAACCTTCGCTCTCCTCCCTCCTCCTCTTCCTCCTCCTAATTTATACTCTTTCCTTCTTCCTTCCTTCTTTGTTCTGCCTCCTCCTCCTCCTCCTTTATTACTTTCTCTCGGTGCTTGTGGTGATGAGTGGGGAGAAATAAACAGCTCTGGGGTCCACAACCAACCAACCAACCGACCCACACCCCCATAGATCCACTCACCCTGGGGAGCTCATCAACTGACACTGAATTAGCTACAATAACTGCCAGAGAGAAGAATGAGCCCCACACACACACAGACACACAGACACAGACACACACACACACACACAGACACACACACACAGACACACACACACACACACACACACACACACAGACACACAGACACACACACAGACACACAGACACACAGACACACACAGACACACACACACACACACACACACACACACACAGACACACAGACACACACACAGACACACAGACACACAGACACACACAGACACACACACACACACACACACACACACACACACAGACACACACACAGACACACAGACACACAGACACACAGACACACAGACACACAGACACACACACACAGACACAGACACACAGACACACACACACACACACAGACACACACACACACACACACAGACACACACACAGACACACAGACACACACACACACAGACACACAGACACACACACAGACACACAGACACACACACACACACACACGCGCACAGTAACGACACTCTGCAGCCATGTTCAGACCCATTACCACCTCTCAGATCCGAGCTGCATGACACACAATCAATCCTGGAGCTGCTCGTCTTTTACGGGGGGGTGGGGGAGGGGGGGGTGGCTATGTGATGAAGTGAAAGTTTACACGCAGAGGTTTGTGTGTGTGTGTGTGTGTGTGTTTGTATCTGTGACCTTTCTGACACAGTGATAACACAGCTCAAATTAAATTATGTTCAATACAAAAAAAAAATCAATTAATCGTGAAGAGAGATTAAATGTAGAGAGCAACATCACATCATCTCCTCTGAGGATTCATTCAACCTCTGAATTAACCACTGACCTTTTTCATTTAATTCCCTTGTTCAGTGATTTTTTTCAGCCTCAGTCAATAAAAGCTACAAAGCATTTGAATAAAAATCAGGATGTCACTTCATCATGGACGAAAACCTTCACAGCAAAAGTTTCATTTGGCTTTTTCTCTGTCTGACTGATTCACTGTGCAGGCTCCTAAAGGTCGTTTCTGTCAAGGGTCAAAGTTCAAGGATGACATCATCACTAAGCATGAAGGCCGAGGGCGTGGCTTTTCAGACGTGTGTGTGTATAAATCACATCATGATTAAACTAATCAGGTAATAATGTTAGTGAAATAAGAAAAAGCCAGATTATAATACATCACAGTGAAATAAGCCAATCATCAGCCATCGCTCGACCACTGACTGAACCACGAACCCGCCTCTCTGTTCCTGACTGTAAAGGTTCTGGGAGACGACACCAGGATTCTGAAAAACCCCAAACCAGATCCAGATTTATAAAACCAGCCTCAGCTGATTCTGTCACCTGACTGATAACCAATCAGCGGCTGTGCTGCAGGTTTGATCTGCTGTGCATCAGCTGACAGATTTCCACCTGAGCCACAGCAGCAGACGCTCAGGTGAGGCTTCATCCCCTCGGTGTGCCTGGTGATCAGTGATCAGTCCCAGGTCTGTGGAGGGTCCACTCCCTTCTGAATGAAGATCTGCACCAGTTCCCTTCCTGTTTCAGGCCTTATGGGAGCTCAGTGTGAGGCCAAACAGGTGAGTGGTAAAGCATCTCGTGCAGAGTTCACTCTGTTCAGTGCTAATTAGCAAATGTTAGCATGCTAACACACTAAACTGAGATGGTGAACATGACGTAAACATTATACCTGCTAACATCAGCACGTTAGCAAGCTGACATTAGCATTTAGCTCAAAGTTCCAGCCTTACAGAGCTGCTACCATGGCTGGAAGCTCATCCACACCTGCAGACTGGCAGCAGATCCAGCTGTGACCCAGCTGTGATCCAGCTGTGCTGTCACCATCAGAGACTGACCTCAGCTCAGATGACAGGTGGAGATTCTCTCATGAGCAGCTCAACAACATTTCTCTCGTTTTTCAAAGTAAGAGTGAAGCTGAACTAAACTCACACCAGAGGCTGCATCACACTGTGCTGCAGCTCCGTCGCCTTTGTGATGAATTTCTCTGTGAATGAACGTGGAACAAAAATATTAATTTCCAGGTCTAAAAATAAACAAGAGCCAAAGAAGAACGTGCACGCTGCAGAATGAAAGGCCATATTTCAGTCATCCAAACAGTGCGGTCTCCAGGTGATCTTCATCTGTGATGCTAATTTTAGTCCTGAGTCTGCAGCTCGCAGCTCAGAGCTGTGTGCTGGGTGTTTGCAGCTGAGTGAGCGCAGAGACAGGTCGTGTTCAATGGGCCGCTGTGGAACGGTGCTGGATTGTGATTGGTGAGCTGAATCAGCTCGTGTCACTGTGAACTCCTCACGGCCGACATGCATCAGAGTGAGTGTTTCAGCAGTTGACAGTTAACGTGCACGCTCCTGTGCTGCACGGCTCGACTGTGGGGAGGTTAGCACGGTGAGCTAAAGGCTACAGGCGCCAGGGTCACGGGAGTGCATGATTAGCTTTAGGGAGGGCTGAGGGCAGCTCACTGGTGGCAGTGGAACCACCGGCCCGTCTGCAGGACCCTCTGTTGACACCTTCACTCAGTGAGGTTCTGTCAGAACCGGGTTCTTGTGTGTGTATAATCAGCTGCTGGATGCAGAGGAACCACAGAGCCCAGACCAGCTGATCTGCTGGGACGTCTGAACTACAATAAAAGGCTGATGATGCTGATGCAGGCAGAGGACCAGAGAGAAGCTGTTAGAGACGTTGGAGGACGCACAGTGTCTCACTGATGCAGTTTTATTAACGACCAGTGTTTCAGGTGATTAGGATTATTAAGAGTGAACACAAACATAATGACACAGGACAGTGTGGGCGTCTCAGGGGCTTTGATAATAATGAAATACTGAGCATTAGTCAACACAGTGCTGAGAACATGCAACATCATACAACTGAGGGCAAACAACTGAGGGCAAACCACTGAGGGCAAACCACTGAGGGCAAACAACTGAGGGCAAACCACTGAGGCCAAACCACTGAGGGCAAACAACTGAGGGCAAACCACTGAGGGCAAACAGCTGAGGGCAAACAACTGAGGGCAAACAACTGAGGGCAAACAACTGAGGGCAAACCACTGAGGCCAAACCACTGAGGCCAAACCACTGAGGGCAAACAACTGAGGGCAAACAGCTGAGGCCAAACAACTGAGGGCAAACAACTGAGGGCAAACAACTGAGGGCAAACCACTGAGGGCAAACCACTGAGGGCAAACAACTGAGGGCAAACAACTGAGGGCAAACCACTGAGGGCAAACAGCTGAGGGCAAACAACTGAGGGCAAACCACTGAGGGCAAACCACTGAGGCCAAACAACTGAGGGCAAACAACTGAGGGCAAACAACTGAGGGCAAACCACTGAGGGCAAACAGCTGAGGGCAAACAACTGAGGGCAAACAACTGAGGGCAAACCACTGAGGGCAAACAGCTGAGGGCAAACAACTGAGGGCAAACAACTGAGGGCAAACAACTGAGGGCAAACAACTGAGGCCAAACCACTGAGGGCAAACAACTGAGGGCAAACCACTGAGGCCAAACAGCTGAGGCCAAACCACTGAGGCCAAACCACTGAGGGCAAACAACTGAGGGCAAACAGCTGAGGGCAAACCACTGAGGGCAAACCACTGAGGCCAAACCACTGAGGGCAAACAACTGAGGGCAAACAGCTGAGGGCAAACCACTGAGGGCAAACCACTGAGGGCAAACAACTGAGGGCAAACCACTGAGGCCAAACCACTGAGGGCAAACAACTGAGGGCAAACAGCTGAGGGCAAACAGCTGAGGGCAAACCACTGAGGGCAAACCACTGAGGGCAAACAACTGAGGGCAAACCACTGAGGCCAAACCACTGAGGGCAAACAACTGAGGGCAAACAGCTGAGGGCAAACAACGCAGCTTTAAAATGTTCTGCTAAGAAAACAAAGGGAGACAGTGACATTGTGTCTGAAATAAGGGTTCAGTTCCATATGATGTGCTCGCTGTGAAAATCATGTGTCATGTGTCAGGACGTTACCTCACGGTAACGTCCTGACACATGGGGCCCAGGGACGACAGAGACGAATGGGAACACTGCATATACTGCACACGCTAAACACACTATGTACATTACACTGGCAGCAATAATACAGGAAGGAGCGGCTGTGATGAAAGCTGCACCAGAGGACAGACGGGGGAAATGCAGGGCCTCAGACTCCATTACTGTGGTTCTATTATGAAAACGCTCTGACGTGCGACTTTATGCTAGCTTTTATTTTCTGTCTTTGTTTACAGGCTGTGAGCAGAGTCACTGAGTCCCACTACGTCTCATTATACTCCGAATAATCTGGGATAATTTACTCAGATCATTCGAGTTGTTCTCGAAATGTTTTATGAAAAACAAATGTTTTTTTAAACTGTACGTCCACAGACTTTCAACATGAGGCAGATGTCTGTCAGTCAGAGGGACATCACTGTCCCACAGAGAGATCCAGGCTGATGGGACATGATCCTGACACCTGCCTGAGTTATGTCTCACTGTTTAATAAAGTCATGTGAACCAGGAAGTGATCAGGAAGTTGGAGGATTCACAAACATTTACATGAAGAAGAAATATTTCAGGCTCTGATCTGATTCCAGGTCAAAGGTCACACTGAATCAAATCTGGTCCATTGACCAACTGCAGCCGTTCGTATTAAAGGTCTGATTCCTTCAGGTGTGTTCAGACACTCAGGTGGATCTGATCTGCTCATCACAGGCTCGTCCAGGTGACTCCACCTGCAGCCGGTGTTCACCTGGTCTGAACAAGAAGCATCAGACTCAGGAGACAGAGTCAGACTGTTATTCTGAGCAGAGAGGAGCTGACGGAGGAGAGGAGCTGACGGAGGAGAGGAGCTGACGGAGGAGAGGAGCTGATGGAGGAGAGGAGCTGATGGAGGAGAGGAGAGGAGCTGACGGAGGAGAGGAGCTGATGGAGGAGAGGAGAGGAGCTGACGGAGGAGAGGAGCTGATGGAGGAGAGGAGAGGAGCTGACGGAGGAGAGGAGCTGATGGAGGAGAGGAGCTGACGGAGGAGAGGAGAGGAGCTGATGGAGGAGAGGAGCTGACGGAGGAGAGGAGCTGACGGAGGAGAGGAGCTCCAGCCGTCTCAGTGTTCAGGTTCATTCATAAAACACACAGAACGGAGATCAAATGGCAAACTCAGTGAAACCACAACACACACACACACACACACACACACACACAGACACACAGACACACACACACACACACACACACACAGACACACAGACACACAGACACACAGACACACACACACACACACAGACACACAGACACACAGACACACACACACACACACACACACACACACACAGACACAGACACACACACACACACACACACACACACACCCCGCCCCCTGGACTTGTAATCAGTCCAGAGCTGTTCCTCGTCTCTCCTAATGAAAGAGGAGATGCTCAGCAGCATCTTCTCTCTAATCTTTCTGCTAACAGAAGGATAATAAAGGCCAGAGTCAATTATTGACCAGAGAAATGAACATTTGATGAGGTGCTGATAGTCAGAGGAGACAGCAACCAGCAACCAGCAATTCTATTTTCTCCTGAGCACCGGAGGGTGAGAGGGGGAGAGAGGCAGAGGGGGAGAGGGGGGAGTGAGGGGGGAGGGGGAGGTGAGGGGGAGAGGGGCAGAGGGGGAGAGGGGGGAGAATTGCCATCCTGTGAACACAGACACATGAAGGCAGCCACCCTGAGCCCGGCTCCTGCTCCAGGTTTCCGGTACAGCATTAATCAGTGTGTTCACCTCAGCCTGAGCCGCTGCGAGCAGCCAGGTTACACAGGTAACACGTTTAGATGCCCTGTGGTAACCAGGTACTGTGAATCTGCAGGCAGCAGGTCAGTGATCAGGTTTCTCCTCCATCCCCGACCTTCTTCTGGAAGCAGGGATTTCTGATTTGAATGCTGATGGTGCGACAGTCACGCGTTGGATGAGTTCCTCCAGCTTTACGAGGATCAGGCAGAGATAATTATGTTTGTCCGATCGAGCCTGTCAGTGGAAGTTAAAGTCACGCTGACTGAAGCCGTCTGCCACAGGTTGGAATCATTTCTGATTCAGATCTGAACGCTGAACACACGTTCAGGTTATTCAGTCCTGTTTTTATCACGTCTTTCATGACTGTATTTCATCCTGTCGGGGCGGCTAACCCTCTGAAGTCTGCACTCAGTAATCAGCATTAAAACTCCCACAGAAACAAAGAGGAAACATTCCTCCGGTGTAACGTCACTTCACTCGCCTCACACTGCCTCCACTCTTTATCCCGGACACGTGCACGTGTAAAATACCAATTAGAAACCCGGTTACATGACAAAGAAACTGGCGTCTCTAATCCCCGAGCCCGATCACAGTGACCACACTTCTCATTTACATGACATTCCATGAATCAGTTCACTGGAGAAAGTCAACTGGAACCAGTACTGAAGTGGATTTAAACAAACTGAATAAAGTGGACATTAAGTAAAACGGCCAGTTTCTACACACAGGGAGAAAGAAAAGGATACAGAACACTTTCTATCTGTTAGACGACAAAGAATGGAAGAGGACAAACAGAGAAACAAACAAACAGAGAAACAAACAAACAAACAAAGAAACAAACAAACAGAGAAACAGAAACAAACAGAGAAACAAACAAACAGAGAAACAAAGAAACAAAGAAACAAACAGAGAAACAGAAACAAACAGAGAAACAAACAAACGGAGAAACAAACAAACAAAGAAACAAACAGAGAAACAGAAACAAACAGAGAAACAAACAAACAGAGAAACAGAAACAAACAGAGAAACAGAAACAAACAGAGAAACAAACAGAGAAACAAACAAACAAAGAAACAAACAGAGAAACAGAAACAAACAGAAACGGTTAGCGGCTGAGACAGAGAGGGACAGAGGAGGAGATGTGAAGTCAGCAAAGATAAATACACTGACAACACGATGGGAAGGAAGAGACAGAGCAAGAAAAGAGAAGCTAACGGAGGAAGAGAAGCAGTGGTGTCGAGTTAGTGTAAAATAAAGAGGCGGAGAGAGAGAGAGAGGACGGCGAGGATGCAGGAGATAAAGAGGAAGAGGCAGGAGAAGAAAGAGGGAGCATGTTTACCTCTGATGGAGAGAGAGGGGGAGATAGAAAGAGAGGTGGAGAACAGTGCTTTTCATTTGATTGAGTGCAAAGCATATGGCAAAGCAGAGGCCATTACAAGGTCTCCTGCCTCAGGGGGAGAGGGATAATGGGAATCTCACACTCATCAGTTAGAGGCCAAAGCTGAGAAAAGCTGAGCGGCTGCAGCGACTGTCCGTGAACACTGCACATCCACAGCACCGAGCTCAGCTCCGATGAAGTGCAGCTGCTCCGACAGTTTTAGGTTAAACTCACAGCCATGATATTTGGTGTGAGCTGGAGGTCTGAGGGCTCAGTATCCGCTGCACCACACAGCATATCAGCCTGAGCCTTTTCAACAGTCCATCAGAAAACACACGCTCATTATCCTACGTTACTGAATGTTTTCTGAAGATAAGGAGATAAATGAACCTGTGATCAGAAAGAGAGCTGCGTCCGCTCCAGATAACGACGGCAGGAAAATAACTTCCGTGGATCACAGATGTGCTGTACGTGTATAATGTATGTTGTTTTCCAGTTGCGTGATGTGAAGAGCATAATGAAATTCAATGTTGATTTATTTATTCTTTCAGATTTACATTCTTACATGTTCGCAGCACGCGTTAGTTACTGTGCCGGGAGGCAGCCACATGTTTCCATATCCCATAATGACTGGAGGTACCACTGCACTGTGTGCATGCTGAACATAAAATCATTACTCAGACTCAGATCATGAACTGAACGATGAACAACACAGAGATCATCTGCAAACCCACGCTGATCTAACGTCAGAGTTAAAGGACGTTACTGAGGCTCACAGCTCGGCGACATGTTTCACTGCTCACATCAGCTCGAATCATCGTGAACATGAACGTGACTCAACAGCTCTGCACGTCACGTCACTGCATCCGTGTGCTGCTGAACACGGCTCCTCCTCCCTGCTCACTCACACCTGATGGCCTGATGTCATGAACTCAGAGTCTCACCTGTCAATTAGTTAAATGTGGAATAAAACCACAGGAGAAGGAGTTCCCTGCACTAATGACGGGGATCAGTGATTGGTCGTTGGCACGTTTCTGTCTGGCTGCTGATTGGTTGCCTGAACAGTCGCTGCACAGAAGCTGGAACGATCCTGATCTGATCCAGATCTGGAACAGCTTCAGTACCTGATGAACAACACGGACTAAAACACTGTTACATAAACTGATTCAACCGAACGAGTGGAACGTAACTCAGAAACCCCCCCACACCCCCCCTCACCCCCCCCCCCACACACACCCCCCTCACCCCCCCCCCACACACACCCCCCTCACCCCCCCTCACCCCCCCCCACCCCCCGATGTATCAGCTGATCGTGGATGCAGCATCGCTCAAACTGCCAGCGTCCAGTTTTACACTTTAACTCATTCTCCAGCACCAGTCATAATTTTCCACTTGAATGTTTCTGTTAAATCGTCCGTTTCTTTGTGGCCGAGCTGCGAAACCTTTTCCTAAAAACAACAGAATCATTCAGTGAGTTTGGTCTGATCAGACGGGCGGAGAGGACGAGCGAGGCAGAGCGGGGCAGAGCGGGGCAGAGCGGGGCAGAGCGAGGCAGAGCGGGGCAGAGCGAGGCAGAGCGGGGCAGAGCGAGGCAGAGCGAGGCAGAGCGGGGCAGAGCGGGGCAGAGCGGGGCAGAGCGAGGCAGAGCGGGGCAGAGCGAGGCAGAGCGGGGCAGAGCGGGGCAGAGCGGGGCAGAGCGAGGCAGAGCGGGGCAGAGCGAGGCAGAGCGGGGCAGAGCGAGGCAGAGCGGGGCAGAGCGGGGCAGAGCGAGGCAGAGCGTGCCGTGTGTGTCAGGGTGATGGATAGACTAATATGTGATGTTATGACTGCACTGTCAGTGAGGAATATGAACTGATAAATGAGCTTACAGTCAGCGTGCACATATCTCGGGGTCTTTTTGGATTCAGTAAATTTTCATGCACACATGTGGAAAACCACTGACACTCTTTGTTCTGAAACACTGAGGTCACAAGTCCAACTTTCCCCACATCACTACAAAAAGTTCAGAATGTTTTGTGTTCCTCTGGTTTGTTAATTGATGTGTGGTGATGTGTAAATGCTGCTTTCAGTCGTAACAACGTCCCTGAAACAAACAAAAGGCCTTTGTGCTGAATTTGAAACTGTTCTTTTTGCCATGAAACGCTCGGCATTAGACGACTTTATCCCAGTTCCAGTCTTTTGACTTGCATCCTAAGCTTCTGAGCTTATCTGAAGGACAGCATATAAGCTGATTTAAATGCTGTCTGCTCTTATCTCTCCTCTTTGGCCTTGAGACAAAACCGATGCAGAGCGATCGTGGAGGAGCTTCAACTTCAATTTGGCTCCCAGACCATCGAGAGGGGATACACGAGTTTGGACAAACACTCTGAGATTCATGCTCCACAGCCGCCGTGTTACCAGCCACAGGTCAGTCAAAGACCGGTCGCTCTGTCCGCTCTGACTAACTGTAGGACACACGTACGAGACAAACAGGAAGTGCAGATTTATGATGAGAAACCAGGAAACTAATGAGATCCATCACTGAGTCGCTCTGCGTCTTTGTTTGCTGTCGCTCACCAGCAGCTAAAATCAGAAGAGTCACGAATCTCGGCGGCTGCGCCGATGAGTCACTGGGTGAGTCATTACCTCCACAGACTACACCTTCCTCTTAATGATGTGTAGCTGGGCCGACGGCTCTGTGGGCAGCCCTCTGTGATGGTAGTCATTCAGTGAGCTGCTGGCACACAGCAGTCTCCTTCACCACCACCCATAATCCTATTGTGCTTGGTCGAGGGATCGAACCAGTGACCCTCTGATGTCCAAAGTCCAAGGCCGCCTCATTTTCATTCCTGACGTAAATAACAATAACGAGCCATTAAAAGTTAGGGTTCTATTTAAAATGGGATCTGCTGTCACAGCAAAACAAACGACAGACCCATGAAAATGGACGGGTCAGCGCTGGAAGGGTCAGCGTTGGACGGGTCAGAGCTGGACGGGTCAGAGCTGGACGGGTCAGAGCTGGACGGGTCAGCGCTGGACGGGTCAGCGCTGGACGGGTCAGAGCTGGACGGGTCAGCGTTGGACGGGTCAGCGTTGGACGGGTCAGAGCTGGACGGGTCAGCGCTGGACGGGTCAGCGCTGGACGGGTCAGAGCTGGACGGGTCAGCGCTGGACGGGTCAGAGCTGGACGGGTCAGCGCTGGACGGGTCAGCGTTGGACGGGTCAGAGCTGGACGGGTCAGCGTTGGACGGGTCAGAGCTGGACGGGTCAGAGCTGGACGGGTCAGCGCTGGACGGGTCAGCGCTGGACGGGTCAGCGTTGGACGGGTCAGTGTTGAACTGATGGAGAAACGTTAGTGTTTGGTGATCGCGACGGTGGAAGAAAAAGGCAGAAGCGATGGATTTGTTTTACAGGATGTGACATGTAACTGTGATGAAAGGCAGCCGTGCTGAACTGAGACGGGCTGAGGAAACATGAGTCCAGGCGCTGCAGCGATGAACGACGCCATGTTTCCTTCAGCTGACTGATCTGTCTGTGAACAGGCTCAGACTGGCCATCATTCCCAGAGTAACACAGCATGGAGCGATGAAGTAAAGTGAAACCACCTCTCTTCTCATTGACAGTATTCTCGTTCCCACCCTCACCCTCACCCCTTCCCTCACCCCCACCCCCACCCTGCAGACTATGGTGATAAGTTTGTGTCGCCGCTCTGTTTATGGGAGCAGAGGAGACTAATAAACGGCTGATGGATGTCATCCGGGATTCCCAGGTAATCAAATAGGCAAATTAGATGCAGCATTAGCTGGCGTGTTGCTTCTAATACCTCTCCAGCCTAATGAATTTCTAAATAAACACACTGAGGGGACGGCTGTTTAAGGAGGAGATGGAGGAGGACCAACAGGCAAACAGCTGCAGAGCCGAGGCACCGAGCCGCCGTGGAGGGAGGAGCCACGGAGGACTGAGGGTCTGAGCTCAGGCCGCGTCTGTCCTTCACTTGTTGCTGGACACTAACACTGTTTCTGTGGAGGCTCATCTGTATGCAGACAGCACTATTATTTATATAAATATCCAAATGTGATGTTAATGAGATTCAGCAGTCACCTTCAGTGGGACTGATACTGAGCCGGTCACACAGCAAACAGAATGATCAGGTGTTTCCTGGCAGTGAACAGCTCTTTGTCATCAGCCTGATTCTCTGCTGTTAATTATTACTGATGCTGTACAGAAAGCAAAGCCTGTGCACTGTGTGAGTGTGTGTGTGTGTGTGTGTGTGTGTGTGTGTATGTGTGTGTGTGTGTGTGTATTCAAAGTAAAAAACAGATCTATAAAAAAAAAGCTACGGATTTTGGATTACGCTGATAACGAGCGTCAGCGTAGCTCCAGGCTCCGTCCTTTATCCTTCTGTTATTTAAAATAGTTAAAGCAGATTTATTTTGAAATGTAAGAGGCTCTTATCTCGCTGTCTTTAAATGCCAGACAAAATTTTCATTGGTTGGTTCGTTTGAATTGCACGGTTTATTTAAAGCAGTTTCACAGCCGTTTACCTCAGTGTGTAGGGTGTAGTGTGTGAGTAGCGGTGATCAGCTCTGTCTCCGTCTCCTCAGAACCTCAGTGAAAATCTGCCTTTGATTGGAATAATTCACCGTCACAGATTAAATCCTTCACATCTACTGGATTATTCAAAATGAGTCTTTTTTCTTAATTAAAGTTGCTCCAGGTGCTAACGTTCCCCTCAGTAATTACTCATTTAAGTCAGGACAATGATCCTGTTACTGCTCTTGTTTACTGTTTCTTACGTTGTGTTTTGTTCTTTCTTTGTGTTCCTTCATCTGTTTTTCATCAGCTCCACCCGACAGGCGACGGCCTGAGGTGAATACCAGCCGAGCCTCTGCTTCAAACCAAAGGAGCGTGGTTACTGAGAGACGACCCAGTGAACACGAGGGAAAGGGCGACCTCTGACCTCTGATCAGAGCGGTCACCAGCAGCACATACATGGTGTGAAACACGTGAAACACACTTTCTGACCATCTCATTATATCACGTCCAGTGTGAATAAACTCAGAAATCAGAGGAAAAGAAGCTGCAGAACTTCATAGAGAATCCTGCTGTTTTTAAGTTTCCTTCATATCACAGTGATCCAGTGAGAGGAGTCTGTTCGTCCACGGGCTCCCTGCAAACAGGAGCTGATCACAGCTGATTCAGCTGCTGTCACTGGAGACAACCGGACAAAATGAGCGTCAGCACTGATCATGTTAGAAACCCAGCTATGAAAACACTTTGCTTTTAAAGCAAACAGTAGCTGCAGGTAGTTTTTCACGCCTCCTCTGATTTTTACCAGCACTCTTCACTCAAATGCTCCGTGTGGCAAATAGCTGGGAGACATTACTGCCTCCTGTTATGTGCTGCCAATACTGAGTTCAGATGGTATTAAGGGGCCCAGTTACCCAGTCAGCATTCTCAACCTCTGAAGAAACGGAAAGCAAATATCTCACAGCCTTTTTCCCCCCAATCCTGCTGATTCAGAGATAATAAGGGCAGGTTCCTGAGGCTCTTCTGAAATGTGTCTGTATTCAGGAAGCTGCAGAATAATAACCCCTGATCAGACAGCTCCACATTTTCTAGGCTTCATTTCACATCCAAACCCAAACGTTGTCTCTGTAATTATTTTGCAGTCAGGTTCTGGTTGTTTAGAGACAGATGCGTCCAAACAATTTCTTTCACCTCAGGTGTGGGTGTATTCCAACATGTTGGACACATTCGCTCACAAACAGAAGATTTGGAAAGATAGATTTTTTAGCTGTGAGAGAAGCCTGAGAAAACTCTGGATAAACACCAACTCTTCCCTCATAATCAGGTTCCCACCACCTGACTAATCACTCCGGATGTGTGCTCCCTGCATTACTGCCTCTGTGTGTGTGTGTGTAGACTCCTATCTTCAACACCCCACAGTAATTATATTACTGCCTCTGTGTTCATGGGTGTGTGTGTGTGTCTGTGCGAGTTGTGGATGTGTGTCTGTCAACCGATAGAAGGAACCTCCCGCAATCAATACATGGTGGATTACTCACAAATCTGCAGATAACCCAGGAAGACCTGTATGCTTCTCTCTCTCACACACACACACACACACACACACACACACACAGACACACACCACACACACACACACCACACACACACACACACCACACAGACACAGACACACACACACACACACACACACACACACACACTGATAGCATCAGAAATAAGAGGATTTAGGAGCAATTACCACATGTGCACAATGAGCAGAGTCTCTGAACGCTGCTCCTGCATTTATCTTTAGTTTCTGAATCTCAGCCCCGCCCTCACTGTCTCATGGTCCCTGCATGACTGGTGTAGAACTGTAACCATTCAGGACAGTGACTGGACGTTCAGTCCCTGTGCACTGTCCTTCAGTGGAACACGGTTAGACTGTATGTTCTGTAAGGGTCCTGTCAGTCCAGAGATTGATTCAAAACATTTGAGCTGTAAAAGCAGCTCCTCGGTCTGAGACCTGCTCAGTCTGTCCGATGCTGTGGGGAATGAACCTTCTTATATCAACTTATATATATATTCTGTATAAACACAGTGATAAACTTTAAAAGGCAGGTGGCTGAATTAGGATCCGATCAGCTCGGCAGTGAGCACATGAATACAGCTGACTTCATGGTAAACATGGGACTGTACCGTCAGAGGATGAGGATTTGTAGCAGATACAATCAGCAGAGCTTTGCTCTGATCCTCAGTGTCTCTCAGCAGTTTCTCTGCCTGTTAAACAACGAGGCCTAAACCAAGTCCGACTTCTTCCTGCTCTGTGCGATGTGTGATCTCTGTGACCGATCTCTGAGATGATCCTGCAAACTCCTCTGGATATCTTCCTGTGAATGAGCAGCTGTGTTACGTGCTTTCACAGTGAATTCTTTCATGTGAGAGTCTGGTCGTTGTTTCATCTGCTCATTAACATTAAAAATGAGAACGCGGCGGGAGAATAAGGTCCTGAGCGTGCTTTTAAAAACAACCTGTTGTCAGGATAAAGAGGCTGAGACGAACTGTCGTGCAGTTCATTTTATTAAATCACTGTTCAAAAACCAGCACAGATCAATGAACAGGCCCTGTGCTAGGTGCAAACACTGCGGCCCCTGGCAGTGCCGTGTCCTTTAATAATCCCCTCAAAACTCCAGCACATAAATGTCAGGACACATCCCAACTGGTGAGTTGTGAGGAGTCATCAGATTGCTCTAAATGTCACTGAGATTATTCAGAGTATACTCTAATTAATTTCTTTCAAGCTTCTGTGTCTCAGCAGTTTTTATCGGATCTGTTTCATGTTCATAAGTCAGCATTTTGTTTTGCTTTCACACAGAGGCAGTGGAAAGTGGCAGCCATGTTTTCACGTCTGTCAGAATCCTCCTCCGTGTTCATACAGTAGTTTTTATAATCTGACACTGTGGGCACCCCCACAAATAAAACGGAGGTAAGTGGCCCCCCAGGCAACAGCCCAGTAACATCAGGAGCAGCTGAACCAGCTCTCAGCAGCTCCTGTGTGCAGTGACGTACACACAGCTGCTGCTGGATCACTGTGGTGCTGAAGGATTTTCAGGCAGCTTCTGCACAATGAGCCTCTTTTCTCTGATTTCTAAGCCGAGTTATGGACATTTGCTCACGATGGACATCAGAGGTAGTGATTTCCTCTGGGAGTGTAAGTCCCACTGAATCACGTCTCTGTGTTCTGATCTGAGCTATGACTCAGGAGGAGTTGGAGTTTGGATGATAACTGCAGCAATCGGGCACGACTGGTTTTAAAGCCTCTGTCTGTGTGTGTGTGTGTGTGTGTGTGTGTGTGTCTGTGTGTGTGTCTGTGTGTGTGTGTGTGTGTGTGTGTGTCTGTGTGTGTGTCTGTGTGTGTGTGTGTGTGTGTGTGTCTGTGTGTGCGTGTGTGTCTGTGTGTGTGTGGACCATGGTGCACCCACAGCCGCGCGTCTCACCTGCTTCTCTGGAGAGCTGCATGAAGGCGTCCACCCCCTTCTCCCCGTAGCTGCCCTCCGAGGCCACGGTGGAGACGTAGTTCCAGCCCATGGTCTTGACGATGTCCACCATCGCCTGAGCCTGGAAGCTGTCCGGAGGGACCACCCGCGAGAAGAAGTCGTACCGCCGGTCGTCACTCAGCTCCGGGGCGGTGGACGCGTAGCTGATCTGGGGGATCTGGAGGGCGAGAGGACAGGAGGACATGTTAGGATGGTGGAAGGACGATCAGTTAGATCCTGAGGAGGAAACGTGCTGCTAACGAGACGTTTACACGGATTAGGAAAAAAGAACAAGGCTGAAAAAAAGGAATAGAAAAGTAAAGAAAGAAATCAAATTATCTAATAATATTTTATTATTTCCATTTGTTTGCATTGGGTTTTCCTTTTCTTCTTCTTTCTCTTCCTTTATGTAGAGGGACTCTAACATTGTTCTTCAGTTTCTATCACCAGAGGCGTTTTCTGAGCCGTCAGCATCACAACAAGACCTCATTAACTTTGACCATTAAACTGAATTAAACACTGGTTTAAACCAATCAGATCCTTTTAAACAGCATGTGGACAGGAGGAGCAGGGGACTGAACCCCCAATGCTGAGACACAGCTGTCCACATCCCAGCATCTTTTTAAGACAATCTTAATTCTTAATTAAAGAACATAAGTTTTTTTCTTTTTCCTTCTCCACCAACAAGCTACTGCAGCCTGCATGTAGCTGCATTTAGCCTGATGCTGAATGTAAATGAGCGTCAGTGCTGCAGCTGGTGAGCATCATTACTGCGAGATGAGTCTGTCAGCATCTTTAACCTGAGACGAGATAATGAGAGAAAATACTCTGATTTTAGTAAGAAAATCGATGTCAGCCCGTAAACGTGATTTCTCATCCGCTCAAAGGTGGAACGTAAACTGTGGAGAGACTTCCCTCCGTCACGCCATGAATACACACACACGCACACACACACACACACGCACACGCACACGCACGCACACACACACACACACACACACACACACCTGCTCCCTGCTGTTATCAGGAGAGCTCACACCTTTAAGAGCTCTTCACAGAGCTGAAGCTGCCGTCTGCAGGCTGGACCAGCGGCCGGCACATGTTGCATCCCTCATGCTGATAAGGCTGCCGAACAACAGCAGCGGCTGCTGACGCAGCGGGAGCACGGCCGGCCTTCAGACCTGGACCTGCTTTCAAAGCTGGAGCAGAAAATGGCACCAGGCCAGTGACAGCCACCTCCTCCTCAGGCTGCGGAGGACAGAGCCGCTCGTCAGGACCGAGGTCCACAGATCTGCTCAGCAGTCACACAGACGAACCCTGTCCCTGGATCTGTATCACTGTGGTCTCACACACACTGTGATGAACAGACATGGACAGTGAGTACAGGTCCAGGCCTCTGAATCTGAATCTGACAGAGAAAATATGTAGGAGGATGAGTCTCCACTGTCCTGTGTCCTGTGTGACATAAAGGACATGTGCCACCTGTGTTCACTGAGATCCTGTAAATATGGTCCAGGTGGGAGGTGAGACTAATGATCAGCCTGACAGGAGAGAAAGAACAGGACCAGGGGAAGAAGCAGGAGGACGTCACGCTGACGTGAACCAGAGGCTGCTGTCTCTGTGTCCACAGACAGTGGACGATGCTCATCCTACACCAGCATCACTGCTCTCCTTCTTATTTCACCTGTTTGACGTCCTTTGAGATAAACAGTTGCCTCCTTATTGTTTGCAGCCACCAGATTACCAAGCACCAAATATTAGTTTTTAAATTAATAATTATATTAATAGTTTTCTTGATTCATTCATAAATTATTTGGTCTAAAAAAACGTTCATCACAATTTCCCAGCGTCCAAGCTGATGTCACTCAGATGGAGATGTTAGAGCCTTTGATTCGTCAGCGGGTCCACAGGTGGATGTACTGTACAGGAAACCACGTCACTGCTCGTCGTGGGGTTTGTCAGCCTCTGCTCTCTGGGCTGTGTGTCCCTCCTTTCTTACCATACATTAACAGAACATGTGACTGTCAGTGAAGGACATTCCTCCACTCTGAATCTGTGTGTCCTGGAAAAACCAGCACGTCCCAAAAAAAGGGAGAGGACACAAAAACGAGAATAATTGAAGCCCAGCTGAGTGATATGAAGGACGAATGAAATAAAAAAATAAAGGCTCTGTGTGTTTGAAGCTGAGGTTTGGCAGGAAACCAAACCCTCCTCCCTCTGCCCCTTTGATAGATTAGACTCATAAGCAGCTTGGTCATCGCTCTCTCGCTCTATCATACCTGCTGGCATCCCTCTTTCTTCCCCTGGACATGGAAAGGTCAGCACCTTGACAGCTTCAATAAAACACAACCTGCACTACAATGTGACAATTACTAAACCCCGCATTGATCCGAGACAGAGGCAGAAAGAGAGGGGGCTGGAGGGGGAGGGAGGAAACCCTGACCTGAGCTGGAAGGTGACAGTGCCTAAAGCTGCATCGATCCAAGACAGAAGGCAACACAGGAGAGAGGACAGAGAGAGCGATGGACACTGAAGACAGAGGGGCCGAGAGTGGAAGAAGGAAAGAAGGACACGGAGGAGGAGGAAGAGAGAGAACACCAGGACAGAGAAAAGTCCAAAACCCAGAAGCTTCTCTGAACCTGA